>NC_053448.1:10647963-10947963 GCF_007990345.1 Gossypium hirsutum
TGCCATTTATCTTTATTTTGTATGTGAGTATGACCACAATCTTAAAAAGCACAACTCCATGGGAGATCAAGTGTCTGAATTTGATAATTTTGTTCTTTTAGAACTTAACAATTTTCTCCATCTACTCCTTGAATTAGATTTCATTGACATGCTATGACTTGGCACTCTATCGTTAATAGAAATTTTAAAATTTTTATAAATTATAAATTATTTAAAATTCTTCAACTGATGACATGACATAAGTTCAAAGTATCACGTTATCACACTATAACAGAATTCAAATTTAGGGATCAAATTAAAAAATTTGTCAAGTTCCAAAACTAATATGGACCAAAAAAAGTTTAAGGACTAATGTGAGCAAAAGTTGCCATGGACTGAATATTCTTTTATCCCTTGTATATAATATATATATAAGGTTCAAACCTAATTTAACCCCTAAAATTATATCTAATTATCAGTTTAGTACCTAAAGTTTCAAATCATTATACACATTATTCCAACCATTAATGTCATTACAAAAAAGCTCAGCACGTTGCACATTTTTTTGTGAAATAAATTAAAAAATGGGAAACTATAAAGAGAAAAAATTTCAGAGAAAATCTCAATTTTTTTTAAAAATAAAAAAAAAACAATAGAATTTTTCAAAAATTATAAAAACATAATTTTTAAAAAAACATAAAATTCAAAAAAGAGCGAAAAAGGAAAAAAATCAGAAAAAAAACTGAAAGAATGTAGATATAGAAATTTATATAGTAGTTTCATTAACCTTGAATGGTTTCCAATTTTTTCTTGAAATTTTGCTTCTTTTTATTTCCCCCCTTTTTTAATATAATAATAAGATAAGCTAAATATAATATAATAATGACCATAAAGGTAAATATGGGCTCTTGGCAACTCAACAAATAGAGTTCCAATCCAATTCAATGTCTACAATTTAAGGGATTGACTGAGGTAGTTCGACCCAATCCAATCACTAATATATGATTCTCCAAGTCCGATCTTCCATAATGGGTTTAACATCATCTATATATTCACCATAGCCCATATAAGTTGTTCAATAAATTGCCAAAAAAACATTTTCTCACAGTTTTGGTGGTCAGGGAATGGATACATTATATCTTGAAAATAAAGTATCTTCAGTCGAAAGGGGAGGGTAACTGTTCTTAAAGATGATTTTCTGGAAAGACATTCCCTTATTAAAATTTCCATACAAGATCAGTTGTTAGCATGGTAACCAACAGGTAAGAACAAGCAACTTTTGTCAATTAAAGTTACACGGTCGATAAACTAGTCACTATGCAGACTATGTTAATGAATAATTAATGATCATGCAATAAGCATTCTGAATATTTCGAAGATTAGCCATTGACTTAATGATAAATTTAATATTTAATATTTATTTTTTTGTCAATTTGACTCTTATAATCTTTTAGCTGCAATTGATTATCAAAATTTGAAAAAGAGTCAAATATCATGATCACTAACTTTTCAGAAAGAATCAGATTGCTTATTTTAATGAAAATATTGATTAAAATGTTAATTTTTTTAAACATGCATAATAACTTGCATGCCAATCCACGTATACTTTATGATACTTATTTTTTTTATTTTTAAATATTTTATAATTTTTAATTTATTTATTGAAGTGCCTTATATAGATTGTCAAGCTAACATCGTTAAAAATTTAATAATTTAATTAACATTTTCATTAAGAAACAATTAAAATCAAATGTAATTAAAGAAAAAAATAAGAACCAATTTTAAAAAATAGAAATGTTAAAAATTAAATTTATAGTAAAATCGCCGTACAATATTCTTTCTCTTTGACACCTCCAACTGCAAAATTTCATATTTTCCAAGTCTCTTTTACCTTCCTCGAAAGGTACCTCTAGGCTAGATCCATCACTGGCAAATCATCAACAACCTAGATATTCTAATTTAACAGCCTCCAAAATCTGATGAATGTCTACCTACCCAACCACTAGTAACGTGGAAAGTGGATGATGCACACTTGAGAAAGACACCAGTATTTTGTACAACGAGTTGTGTTTTACTAACAAAATTAAGCCACCAAACTCCAATCAAATCTAAAGTAAATAATATCCTGGGTCAATTTTGCTTCTTTTTATCAAAGTTTTGTGATGTAAACATGACTATCTGTTCCAAAACCTGGATTTTGGTGCTCAGATTACGCCAACTCTATGCATTCTCGTACCAAAAATAAATGATAAAACTTATCAAACTAATATATAAGCAGACTAGGGATTTCTTTGCTTACTGCTATCAACATCAAGGAACCTCCATGGATGTGCGGTATGTCGTGTAGATAAGAGTTTTTTAACCTTCTCTTTTTTACTTTTTCTCTTTTTCTTTTTTAATTTCTGCGTTTCATACTTGTTTAATTATGTTTTCATTGTCATGATTTTCCACTATGATTGGTTTTCATGATTAAAATAAATAAACAAACACCCATTCTTTATGAAAAAGCTTTGCTCGATTCTTTGCTTCTTAACCTTTCTTTTTCTTTAAATTCATTGGTTACTTTTTCTCTATACAAAGAATATTGTATCATACGAGTAATGTGAAAACCAAAAAGGATGCTTTCACATGACGATTAGTGTATCCTCGGATTACTTCTTCATTGTGGCTTCAACCAAAGCTCTTATGATTATCCAACAGATATAATAATTAATAAATTGCTGAGCAAAGAAATTCCCAAGATAAACAAAGATGGTAGTGTAATATGGCCTTCTGTTTTGGCTTTATCAAGATATGGTTTGGCTGAGTCTGAAAGGTAGTGTGTTTGCCGTTTCAAAATTGTCTATTCCATTTCTGGCAGATTTCCTTTCGAGGATCAGATCACTACATTTGTTAAAAAAAATTATTTCAGTCTTAATTTAATTGGTTTTGTTATTATTGCAATAATTCAGAGGATGTAAATTTAAATACGCTTAAGTATGTATTTTTTTTTTATAATTTACCAACAAGGAAAAGGGGACTGTGAAGAAGATTACCGGTTATCCTAGATAAGACGGAGAATCGATGGTAGGTGAGTGGAAGTAAAGGAGGAGGTGATAGGGTGGTGAGAGTGAAGTTGGATCCTTGTTCCCTCATGCACCTAAGCTTATATAGTGGGTTAGCCTTTGTCTTGTAGTACGGTATAGCAATTCGTACGGTGTCCTTGACGATTATGCGGGTTGGTCAGGTGTCAATGCCGTTACAAGTTGGTTGTCCCCATTGTACTTACTGTGTGGTCACATTAGTGTCGTAGATTGTTCTAGTCTAACAACTCATTCCTTAAGATTGTACGAAACTATTAAACCCAAGTAACCTCGACAAGGGGTGAGCTACGAACTGTCTGTAGGCCAATTCACCAACAAATTTGTGAAAGATCATTCACGGATCACTGGACGAACTGCCCTCAATATTCTATGCTATTGATAATTTTTAAATATTTAAACTTTAGTTAATTCTATTTTTATTAAATTAAAATATCAATTGATTTTATTGATTGCATTATTTTATTAATATTTTTATTAATGTAAAATTCTTTTACTTAATATTTTATTCTTCCATTTAATATTTTTAATTGCATTTTCCCTTTTAAACGTACATATATCAAGTTACCAATTAAAATGAGACGAGCCTGAAGTAGGAAGAATATTTTTAATGGTAAACTCCCCATATTAGAGGAAATTTGAGAAGAAAGTTTTGGGCAAAATACCAAAAAAAGCCAATTTTTTTTAAATTTACCGAAATGGGCCCGGTATTTTATTATTTATCGGAATGGGCCCTTTTCCCCTAAATCGCGTCCACGTCAGCGCGCTTTGCTGACATGGCAACAAATCGCGTCCTCTGAAGCTTTTCCCCTAAATTTTTTCACTCGATTCCATCAAACACTCATCCCTAATTTGTAGTTAAAGCTTTTGAATCAAAATTATATATTTTTAAAGAAAATATCAAAAAACCTAAAACTAAATTATTGTATTTATCTTATTTATTAGTACACAATCTCTATATATATTTGTAAGAGACACTACACCAAAACAGGTTTTTAGCGGCGTTTTTTTAGGCCTTTAGCGGCGCTTCTCCCACAAACGTCACTAAAGATCATGACCTTTAGAGGCGCTTCTACTAAAAATGCCGCTAAAGATCATGACCTTTAGCGGCACTTATACCACAAACGCCACTATAAAGATGATTTTTAGTGGCGCTTTTTGACAAACGCCACTAACTTTTAAAAAAATATTTTAATTAAATAATATTTATTTCCATGATAAATATTATATTATGTTTTGTTTTTGAAATTTAAACTTTAAACTATATACTTTTAAGGATAAAAATATTAATTAAATTAAAATTTCTATTAAAATTTTAACTTTAAAGCTAAATATAAAAATTAATGAATTTAAATTTAGAATTAAAATATTATGTTTAAATAAATGAGCACCTAAAATTTCAATCAATCCTAACGAATAATAAATTCACATATCTACCTTTTTTTTTAAATTCACGTCAATCCTAACAAAGGGACTAAAACCATAATCAAACTAATAAAAATCAATCTTTTTTGCCTGAAATGATGAAAATATCCAGAGTCAAACACATTTCTATCTAGTAGGAAATGAGAAAAGTAACTAATTAGAAGGATAATTCAAACAAATCCTAAATCCAAAGATTCAAAGTTAACATTGCAAACAGGTGCACCATTGTAAGAGGATCATCCAAATCTCTAAGTGCATCAATAAATGTTGGATACCTAAAATACCAAACACATTTAGATGCCTGCATCAAGAAGAATGCGTCCTATGATCAACATTGTGATATTCACCGCACCTGCATTGATAGCTCTTCCTAGGAAGAAGCTGACTGCACCAACAAGGATGCTGGCTCGACGCCCTTTGTTTCTAGTAACATAGGAGGCTCCAAATGTAGAAACAAGGCCTGCGAAGTAGAGCGAAGACGTAAAAAGTGTGAGGAGCTGGTTGTCATATTTGCAGTAGTCAGTTTCATGAAGATGTGCTTGTTTCCTTCTATATACCTTTGGGAAGAATTCTTTCAAGAAATCATTCATGGAAGTCACTCCACCTGCAATCAATATTAAAAGATAAACAATGTCATCATCTTGAAATAAGCATCTTATTGAGCTCTTTTGAATCAAATAACATAAATCTTCTAACAAACAGAAACAAATACATAATCTATAATGCAAGAAGCTTAGGAATCAGTGATAATCCCCAAATACCAAATATATAATATATGAAGATTATATTTTGATGATTAAAGAAATTGTGTAGAGAGGGTTCTTCTCAAGACATCGTTTTGATTGAAAAGCAAATCAGTAAATTTGGAAGATAGTATACAAATCTAAAAAGATTTCAGCAATTGCTAATACTTAATATAAATGAACAGAATTCATAAACAGGCTGAAGAAAAAAACCAATGAAAAAAAGGAAAACAAAAGTGAATCATAGAAAAGAAATCTGACCAGAAACACCAAGATCATATCCAAAAAGAGATCCCCCTGTAGCAGCAACTAGGCAAACAAATATAAAATAATTGGTAATCTTAAGCGACATTTAAAAGGATTAATGTACACTTAACAAGCCAAGAATTTACAAATTGACTTGAAATGGTGGTAGCCAAGAACAAACAATGAAACAAAACCAGTAAAAATGCGACCTTCTCGATTATGGCTAGGCCATAAAAATAATTATAATAAAAGAAACAGGTGTTAAGTGTAAAATGGATCAAAATTTTTAAGAGTACATGGACTTATCGTATATTTTAACCCCAATATATATTTTGGTGGGGGGTTGAATCTTATAAAAAGACCAGGAAATTACATATAATATCTGCTTACTTTTCACAAGAAAAAAAAATTTTAAGTGCCTCAATAAGGTATGTTTGAGGGGAAAATTTATAAACAAAAAAACAAGAAACTTGAACATGATGAGTACCTGAAGCACTTCAACAGAATATCTCTATGCAACTGCATTTTGTTCGGCAAATCTACAAGCATCTTCTGTTTCCTTTTGATCTTGCTCAAATCGCATTAAGATCTATGAAATATTTAACAAACATCATTATCATAAAGACATACATATCGATACAAGAAAATAATCTTCAAACAGCTAAGAAAACTAGCAACTTCCAATTCATGATTCATGAAAACCAGAAACACGGGTTTTTTAGCAAGTTCTGGTAATGCATATTGACATTAAATTTCATGAAGAAGCCTAAGGTGCCAGGTAAAAGCAAGCAAAATGATTTGCATGATAGGAATTACATAGTTTTATAATTATCTTTAAAAACAAGTCGGCAATTGACTGTAAATTTTGGCAAATTGAATAACATATTCCAGTTTACCCTAGCACATAATTGGCGTCGATTGTCCTGCTTAACCATCTCCATCAATGCTGTCTCTAGTTCATCAAATCTAATAAAGTGAGGAATTCAATGTCACATTTGTCAAGGGTTATTTCAGCTGAAGAAAAACAATTCTAAAATAAGGGTCTGTTTGATTGTCAGTAAAATATTTTCCGTAAAATAATTTCTGGGAAATGTTTTACTTTTCTGTAAAATGATTTACTGAAAAATATTTTCTGGTGTTTGATTGAATCTGTGTAAAATATTTTCTGCTGTTTGACAGATTTCTTGAAAATATTTTTCGGAAAAGTTGTTTTTACATATATTAATAAATTTTTATATTTTAAATTGTTTTTACATATATTGCAATGATTTATTTATAATAATACTCAATTATTAAGCTACAATATTGATCGTTATAAATTGAAAAAAAATGCTTTCTTATTAGTTGGAAAAAAGTGAAGAGAAATGGCTAAAAATTTACCTTTTTTATTTTATTATTTATTAAATGGGAAGTAAACTTCATACAATACAACATTCTTGAGCAATAATTAAATTCCCAATAGACTAAACTTGTGATTAATTTGGTCAAAAATCAATCAAAGCTTAGGAGTTTGACACAATTAATTCAACCTTCTCTATAAAATGAAGTATAAGCTTTATGGTAATCGAACATCTCTCTTAAGATCATCAAATGTTTTGTGAGAGTCAAAATTTCTAATGGTTAACCATTTACAAAAGATGAAGTATTGTTGTCTAAGAGAGAGAGTAGTGATATATGTATATCATATAAACATACACTACTTTTTCTAAATGTCTGTACATATTAACAAACTTTAATACAACAATACAACTACATGTTGTTGTCTAAGAGAGAGAGTAGTGATATATGTATACCATATAAACATACACTACTTTTTCTAAATGTCTGTACATATTAACAAACTTTAATACAACAATACAACTACATGCTTCGTATTGATCCTTTACCTCCTTTTATGTATGTATATGTACTAGTTGATGTAGAATTTTAAGGGCAAGACTGGCTTGAAGATTCTTCTTAAGTCGGCTCCTTCCTTCATGGGGAAAAAATACAGAACGAAGCTTGAATGAAGAAGAAGTCTCAACAACTTCAAGCTGCGTCATGATGATTGAGAAATTATATTATACAAGGATACATTAGATCTACGGCCTGTATCAAAAGGAAGTGTAAATATTTAGGAGAAGCTAATTATGTTGCATCAAATATGAAAGTATTAAATCTTACCCGTTGGGCACCCACTATATCATAGTGAGCAATATGACAGTTAAAAGCATCAATGCCAGAGTCTACATTTAGCATTTGTGCATTATCCTGGAAGCCAAAGGTGAAGCATATTTTCTTAATGAAGTTTTCCGTAACAAGCGTTTCAAACAACTTTGGCTGCAACATGTCCAGGGCAGAAATTTGAGGACTCAACCAAGACAGGAGGTAGGGAGGGTTAGCTGCAAAAGGATGGGCAGCAGCAAGCAATGTTCCAATTGGAATAACAGGAACATTTAGGACCTGTGCAGGGTCTGCCTACTCATCGAAGAGAAATAACATCAGATTATTGTCAATATATATACAAGCTGATAATAACACTTCACAGAGAAACAATGCTTAAGCAATTTTGCTTCAATAACACTTGCCAGGGGTAAAAGTAGTTTGAGTGACGATCTAAAAGACATATAGTCCAATGATGATGCCAACGTAGTGACTGCTGCCAATCCAAAATCCTTTCCTTCATAACCTTATAAAAACAAGACATTTTAGCACTCCTATATATTGTTCAAGATATAAAGCCAAAATAAGATGAAAAGTTTACTGATTGTTTTAGCCAACAACAGTGTAGTTGGTAAAGGACAGACTCTTTATTCCAATGTTCAGGTTTTGATCCTAGTAATGCCACGTATCAAAAGAGAGAGAGAGAAAGACACAGCTAGAGAGACAAACGTTCTTTTTTGAAGTTGTGACTATGTAAGGAACTTTTTCTTTTAAATTGCTTATAAAACTATTCCATCAAGTAGCCTATCGGGACATATAGAGCTCTTTTGGACTTATACAGCAACGATTTTGATTCCATCTAAGGGCCTTAAAGAGTTCAAAATTAATTGGCTCTACTCATAAAGGACTCAAAATCATCCTAGTTGACATGCTTTAGCTGTGATAATTAAAACGCAACAGTTTGAACTCTTAGATCAGCCTCAATAAGTAAAATAAAAAGGTTCAAGCATCAGATAGTTGAACCAAGCGTAGCATTTTCTTTTGTGAGTTTAACCAATATTATCAGTACCTAGATCAACATAATTTGTGCACAAAGTTTTCCATTCTTTTATCTATAAATAAATTGCTGTTAAAATGTTTAACTGGTCTAAGAAGTGATTATAAACTATTTACAAGTCTATTTCAGTCGGTGCTGTGTCCAAAGGAATGAAATTCAAGTTGGTCTTAGCTTCAAAATGCTAAATAAATTATAACCATAACAGAACAGAGAAATTACACATGTAGTTATGTGTTAATATAGCAAACTATTTTGCAATACCAAAAAGGTAATAGCCAAAAGGATATGCAATAATAGGTTTTACATAGGTCATAAATGTAGCTGAACAAGCAAGTTTTTACAGAATCTTACCACATCGTGATAGCATCACATATAGCAAGATACCGCCCATAGAATGACCAATTGCAAGTAACTTGCCATCCTTTGGTTCACTCTTTTCCTTTATGTATTCCATCTAAGATAAAAATTTTAGTTTAACAATACTCAAGTTAGTTGTCATGGCTTACGAATTGTCAGCTGGTGTACGCATCGCAAAAGGGATGGCACCTCTCCGCAGCAGGGACGTCTTCTTCTAGGTAGTTGTCAAAGTCCCAATCATACTTGGAAATAAGATCAAGTTGTTTCTGCATATCTTTTAGTGTTGTAGAAATGTTGTTTTGCATATCAAAAGCCGTACTGGAGATGATCTTTCAGCTTCTTCAATTATATTTACAAGCTTTTCAATTAAATCCGTAATTTGACTGGAAAAAGCATATCTTTTTTTTTTGTTTCTGAAAACCTCTTATAATCTGTACGCTTACCATAAAAACCCTTCCTCTGAGAAATAGAATCTAAAGGGTCTATATATTGTCCAAAATCCATTCCTTGTGTAATCAATCCAGCACCTCTGAGTTCAAGAATCCAGGTATCATATCCTTGACCGCACATGAAGCGCACGAACGAGGATTGAACATGAATTTGCATCATCAATAGACTTAAAAACAAGAACCCCAAGAAAGCTAAAAGCCTAGAAATGACAATCCAATGGAAGAAACTCTATAAACAGAACAAGCGTAACCCCACAAAGCCATAAGCTACGAAACCACAATCCAATGGAAGAAAAGTTAAGAACACCGAGAAATACAATTAAAAGATAAAAAATTAATAACAAAAAGAAACCCATAAAAGCTATGAGGTTTAGAAAATTACAAACCCATCACGTAGAAGCTTGGAAATTGCATTAATTCACCAACAGAAATAATTCAATGAGAATGAAGAATGGATTGGAATTCGGGTACAGGGTCGGAGCGGGAAGGATTGAGGGAATCGAAATGAAGAATGGATTGGAATGGGAGAAGCCACAAAAAATGAGTAGAAATGAAAGTGGAAATAGAAAACATACATTTCTAAAGAAAGCCTGCAAAGAAATTTTTGAAGCTGAGATGATGAGAGTGTAGAGAAGGGAATGGAAAATGTCTTACGGAAGGAAAATCGGTAAGACGTTTTCCAAAACTAAGGAAGTGATTTTACCCGTGTTTGTAAAAGGTTTTCCTTGTGGAATTCATTTTCCACCAAACAAACGCCGGAAAATCTGAAAAATAATTTCTGAAAAACCAAATCCCACAATCAAACGGACCCTAAATAACATATAAGTTCCTCTTTAAAATTCAAAGATTAAATAGTCACTTATATCCAATTTATAAAACATTATGACATAACAGAGGTAAAGAGCAACCTGTAACCAAGAAAATAAATTACATTTCCTCTACGGACTATAGAGAATTGACAATTGAAGAACCAAAAGTAATAGACATAATATAAATTATTAACCTGAGAACAGCTGATCTTTTCTCTTTTGTACCATGGTTTTAAAAATATTAGAATAATAACGATGGTTATTTATATTTTCTTTAATTTTTTTTACATTCAAAATTATATTTATTTGATTAAAATAGTACAAATTAAAACTCAAAAAAATATTAACATATAAAATAAAAAAAGTTTGAAAGATGAATAATGTAGACAAACCTAACAATTAGCAGAAAACCAAAGTACTGGTTGCAATTTGGGTAATACTTTTCTTTGCGCCTTACTTGGAAAGTCCTTCAATTCAATTTCACCGGGGAAAAAAGGACAAAAACACAACCAACCAAGTTCGACCTTTAACCAGAAACTCGGTCAACTCTCCTAGTCTTCCTGTTTCAAAGTGATTAAGACTAATCCAATTTTGCTGCCCAATATGTGTAGGAATATTCTGTAAATATTTTAGGAATATTTTGTAGATATTTTCTTTATTAAAATCCCTTATTTTAAGGGATCATATCTCCTATTTAGTATTTTTCCTAACTTAGAGTTTCCTAAAGTAGTGTCATAGGTTGTATATTAAAACTCTGATTTATGTTCTATTTAGTATCAAATACTCTGATTTCTACATGGTATCAGCTTAGGTTACGATTTCTTTTTCAACCTAGACCATGTCCGAAACTCCTTCTCCTACTTCGGAGATTACTTCAAATCCAGAAAATTTTTCTGGTTCCGATGCTCCATCAGATTCGTCTGGTCTGACTATCACCTGCCATCGATTGAATGGCAACAATTTTCTTGAAGGGTCTTGTGAAGGTAATCTGGTCATAAAAGATCCAGAAGGTAACCTTTCTTCTACTGCATTTTTCTCCTCCCAGTTGACTCCTAATTGGATCCTCGATTCTGGTGCTACGGATCATATGACTGGTAACAAGGCATTGTTTCACAATTTTTTCCATACCTTTGGTGAAGCTGTCAAAACGGTTGATGGTACCTTGTGCATAATAGAGGGACATGGCACTGTTATTCTCAGTGAACAGATTGCACTTAAAAATGTTCTCTTTGTACCAAATCTGGCGTGCAATCTCATCTCTGTTAGTAAATTGTCCACAGACTTGCACTGCTCTGTAATTTTTAATGATCGTGATTGTACTTTGCAGGCACTGAACTCGAAGAAGATGATTGGTAAGGCCAGCTTGCATAATGGTCTCTACATCCTCCCTACCTCTCCTAAAATCGAGATCTCCAAGTCATTTACCGCTTTAAGAAAAGTTGATACTGTTATGTTATGGCACTTTCGTTTAGGCCATCCTAGTTTCCAATACCTTGCAAAATTGTTTCCTGCTCTATTCATTAATAAAAGGCCTAATTCTTTTTCTTGCAAAGTTTGCTCTCTTGCCAAACATACTAAATCATCTTATTTTCCTTCTACATACAAGCCTTCTTACCCTTTTGCTTTGATCCATAGTGATATTTGGGGCCCTTCTCGGGTGAAGAATGCTGATAATTGTAAGTGGTTTATCACTTTTATTGATGATCACAGTAGGATAACTTGGACTTATTTGCTGAAAGATAAATCTGAAACTGCTAGTGTTTTTGTGCAATTTTATAACATGATTCTCACTCAATTTGGGTCTAAAATCCAGCTCTTTAAATCTGATAATGGCAGTGAATTTTTTGCTAGGTCTTTAGGTGATTTTTTAAGGAAAAGGGCATAGTTCAGATTAGTTCTTGTGTTGGAACCCCACAGCAAAACGGCGTTGCCGAAAGAAAAAAATAGGCACCTTCTTGAAGTTACTCGTTCTCTTCTATTTACCACTAATGTTCCTAAATATTTGTGGGGAGAAGCCTTATTAACTGCCACATATTTAATCAACCGGATGCCTAGTAAGGTTTTAAAATTTCAAACGCCTCAATCTATATTTTTGCAGCACTTTTCTCATTTTAAGCCTATCTCCTCCATTCTGCCACTTAAAATTTTGGCTGCACTGTTTTTATCCAAAATATTGCTCCTAATAAGTCCAAGTTAGATCCTAAGTCTTTAAAAAGTGTATTGGTTAGGTATTCTTCACTTAAGAAGGGTTATAAATGCTATCATCCTCCTTCTAAACGATTTTTCACCACTATGGATATAACATTTTATGAGCAGGATTCCTATTTCACTCAGGCTGAAATTCAGGGGGAAACATGGAGTGATTTTCAGCCACAACAGGTATCTCCTTCTAATCTTCATTCTCAACCTTCAGAATTGCCATCTTGTTCGCCATTACCTGCAGATCTGTCACCTGTGAATGCTCCCATTGATTCTCCTGTAGTACCTATGACTAATTCACCTACACCCACTTTAAACACTCTTCCTGAAAATACACCTACTCCAATTGACAGTTTTCAAAAAACACCATCACCCAAACAGCTTCGTGTCTACACAAGAAAAAGAAGACATATCCCTGAGACTGTTTTGCAATCTGATTCTTGCCGAGAATTGGATTTAGGTCCAGCTGCCGAAATGGAAGAAGAAATCAGTAAGTCCACTACTCTAGATGACTTTCCTATTGCTATTAGAAAAGGGGTTAGACAGTGCACCAAGCATCCTATTGAAAAATTTACTGGTTATAATTCATTGATGCCGTTTTTTCAAGCATTTACAGCAACTTTGGATAAAGAACAGGTTCCCACAAGCATAGTTGAAGCTCTAAAGGATCCAAAATAGAGAAGGGCTGTTGAAGAGGAAATTTGTGCACTAGAGAAAAATGCTACTTGGACCATTACAGACATTCCTCAAGGAAAAAAGGCTGTCGGCTGTAAATGGATCTTTGCTGTAAAGTATAACTCCAATGGCAGTATCCAACGATACAAAGCTAGACTAGTGGCCAGAGGTTTCACGCAAACATATGGGATAAACTTCACAGAAACTTTTGCACCTGTGGCAAAGCTTAACACTATTCGAGTACTCCTAAGTTTGGCTGTAAATTGCGATTGGAAATTACACCAACTTGATGTAAAAAACACATTTCTTAATGGCAAGCTTGAGGAAGAAGTTTATATGCAATTGCCACCTGGCTCAAAGTCTATTGAAGGTAGCAACAAGGTTTGCAAGCTCAACAAGTCTCTATACGGGTTAAAACAATCACCCAGAGCTTGGTTCGAGAGGTTCACTAAAGTCATTCTTCAAAATGGCTACAAGCAGTCCCTTGCCGATCATACGCTTTTCATCAAGGTAACTTCTACAAATAAGAAAGCTATCCTAATTGTGTATGTGGATGACATCATTCTTACTGGAGATGATGAGGAAGAGATTAACAATTTGAAGAAGTTGTTAAACAGGGAATTCGAAACCAAGGACTTGGGAAAGCTAAGGTATTTCCTAGGAATGGAAGTGGCAAGATCAAAAGAAGGACTTGTGATCAACCAGAGAAAGTATGTACTTGATTTACTCAAAGAAACTGGTTTTCTTGGCTGTAAGCCGGCTGATACACCAATGGAGGCAAACTTGAGATTCAATAAAGAAGATGAGTCCTTAGTAGACAGAGAGAAATTTCAAAGGTTAGTTGGGAAACTAATCTACTTATCCTTGATAAGACCAGATATAGCTTTTCCCGTAAATGTGATAAGTCAACACATGACTAATCCTACTGAAGAGCATATGGCAGCAGCAAATACAATTCTCAAGTACTTGAAGAAAACTCCAGGACACGGCTTAATGTTTAAGAAGACACAAGACAGAACTGTTAAGATTTTTACAGACTCTAGTTGGGCTGAAAATCTCACTGAAAGAAGATCCACTAGTGGGTACTGCACTTTTGTTTGGGGTAACCTTACAACTTGGAGAAGTAAGAAACAATCTGTTGTTTCAAGAAGTAGTGCTGAAGCTGAATTTAGAGCACTAGCTTTGGGGATATGCGAAGGAATTTGGCTACTTAAATTACTAAAAGAACTTGGCACAAATCAGGAGGATCACTTTGAAGTTTTGTGTGATAATCAATCTGCCATTCAGATTGCCAAGAACCCAGTTCAACATGACCGAACAAAGCATGTTGAAATTGATAGGCATTTTATTGCTGATCAAGTCAACAAAAAGACAGCCACTCTTTCTTACATTCCTTCAGAAGGACAGATTGCAGACATTCTTACCAAGGCTTTGCCAAAACCTGTGTTCAATAAATTCCTATTCAAGCTAGGATTATACAATGTATATTTTCCAGCTTGAGGGGGAGTGTAGGAATATTCTGTAAATATTTTAGGAATATTTTGTAGATATTTTCTTTATTAAAATCCCTTATTTTAAGGGATCATATCTCCTATTTAGTATCTTTCCTAACTTAGAGTTTCCTAAAGTAGTGTCATAGGTTGTATATAAAAACTCTGATTTATGTTCTATTTAGTATCAAATACTCTGATTTCTACAATATGAAATCAAATGAGATGAACATTTTAATATAATTTTCTATCTTTTAACAGTTAAAATATTAATAATGTAAAAATAAATAAATAAATAATTTTATATGGATATAATGAGTTCCTATTAATATATATAAATTCATATAAAGAAATAATTCAACTTTATGATTTTCCAACCAAATTCCTTATTTTCAAACCAAACTAAGAAAATCATAAATGGGCATACACGTTAAACATTTCCTCCTCTTCCATTGTTTTATTTTTTATCACCTAGAGTCGGTTAAGGACAATAACCCAGATATGGAAAATAAAAATTAAGGACACAAGTCTAGTTTAAAGCTTACGGTTAATGGCCAACCCTTCAACGGAAGGCTACCAACTCCAAGGTTCAGAAGAAAAGTAAGCATGGAAGTATAAGAATATACAAGAATACCTCGATTTAATAAACTACAGAAGCAAAAGTTATTATATATGGTGCCTTCATTTTAAAAGAGAAATGAACCAGACAAAATAGAAACAGCAACTTCATGCAGTATTTTTTTAGAGTAGCTAGAATTAGCAAACGACAGTGCCAAACTAGAGAATCACCCAATTATCTTTAGTTACAGCGCACTAAGCATATTTTGCAGTAGCCCACAAGCAAACACCTAACCTACTAGCTTTCCTTTTGAAATATTTGGGATCATATTTTGCAGTTAACTACGAATCAACGATATAAGATAGTGTCAGAAATTGAACATCTATGGTGGCATTCTGTATGAAATGATTGAAATCAAAAGTATATATTTGAACAACAAAAAAGGCGAAAACTTTCAAGTTTCAGACAGCAAGTAGTCCTAAACCATACAGTTTATCACCTGTCTTTCCAGGTTATTGATAACTTGTAAGAAATCATTCTTTAAGACCTTGGTCAGGTGTTCCTTCTACCTATTTGACTACAAATTCCCACTTAGAGAATTTATATTTCCAATATCAATTTCAACAATCTTTAATCCTTGCAAAGGTAATGAGGTGAATAATACATACATATACATATATCAGGTCTCAATGTATCATGCCTTAACACATAATCAAACATATATGCCTGAAATTTAAACCCAGAAAAGAACCCCCAAAAACAAGAACCCCAAATAGAAATAAAAACCTAGAAAAGAAGCTAACTAACCTCCAAAAGAAAAGAAGCTAGAAAACATCCATTGGGAAAAAGCAAACAGAGAAAATGCAGTGAAGTTAATCTTTGGAAACAAACAGACCCACCAACAGTATGGAACAAGCTCTAGTCTTGGTTTAGCCAAAATAGAAAGCTCGGATCTGTTTCGGCTTAGGCTGGTGGTGTTGTTTCTTTTGTTCTGAATGACAAGATAAACATGTTTGGTGGAATGGGTGGGGACTCGTATTTGTCGGTTAGCCATTGGAGAGCAGAAAAAGAAGGGGAAGTAGAGAAAATGATGAAGAAGGAGTTCAAAACATCGTCGCCTGGTAGCGAGATGGAAAGCTGGGTTCCTTTGATAGGGTCAGGTGAAGAGGAAAGAAAGAAAGGGAGAGGGGAAAAGGTAATAGGAGAAAGGACTTGGTGAATGGAAAAGGAACGGGTATCAAACGAAAGTTCAAAACATTGTCGGCCATGGAAGATTAGGGCACGTTTGGTTCGCTGTATTGGATTAGAGGCGTATTGGATTAGAGGTGTATTGGGATTAGAGGTGTATTGGATTAGAGGTGTAATAGCTAATCCACTGTTTGGTTGAATGTAATGGAATAGAGGCGTAATAGTAATCTTGTGTTTGGTTGAATGGAATAGAGGTGTAATAGCATAAAGGAAAAAACTAAAATGACTAGAATACCCTTAGCATAAATTTATTTTGATAAATGATTATTGTTATTGTAATTTAAATTATAATAAGATTATTATTATCAATAATAAATAATTTAATCATATTTAAACATAATTATTATTAAATATATTTTAATTAAAATATATAATTTAATAAAATTCTTAATAATTAATATTCTTATATTAATTTACTGAAATCATAATATATGATACTGTAAAATATAAATTAACATAATTATTATTAAATATATTTTAATTAAAATATATAATTTAATGAAATTCTTACCATTTATTACTCAGCTTTCCTCTAATTTATTTTCCTTTCTTTCTTATCCTCAACTATTTTTAATCAAGTTTTAAAATATATAAAAAGTTGCTGCTGAATACTTTTTAAATTTAAGATTATAATTACACAAGGTAGGTATATACCATGCAACCAAATTACATTTTATTTGTTACATTAATAAAACATTATAATAGAAATATTGTTGTACATGTAATACAACATCAAATTAACTTCCAATGAGGCGAGGCAGTTAATTATATTTACCATGCCCATGCCCATGCCCATTTTCTTTTGTTTTTAAATATTTTCTATGTCGGTTTTCATCCATTTGTTGCATCATGCATATCGTAGGGGTGCAGATATGGTGTACGACGGAAATTTAACCAAAATCCAAATCCTTAAATATAATGTTACATTAAAAATCGAAACCCTTCAAAACATAAAAATGAGATGAATCAAGTGAGAGAGTGCTCGTCTCTGTATCTCATAAAATGGTGATTAAATTCATCTATTGACAACCGCCATCCTCACCTCATCCACGCCACCTCCACTGATGCTTTTTATTATTATTTTTCCTGCAAACCCGCAAAACCACCCCCTTCCATTTTCGACCTGCAACAGATAATAACGCAAACATTACCATCAATGTCTAAAGAAACATCAGGCCACAAACACAAACGTAAAGGTTAAATTTCCCAGCAGATCCTTGTACAATAAAGCTTAAGTACAAACTTGTCCCTCCAACATGAAAAAAATTTGAGCAATTTAGTCCCTTTTAAATTACCGTCAGTTAAAATTTTACAACTTTGCTCCCAAGTCTATATTACAAGGACCCGGCACCAAAGCAAACATCAAGAAGCACAAAACATGCTATTAAAAAAATTTCTCATATTTATCCAAGTTAAAACATCTATTGCAAAATGTGCAACTTGCTAATAAAACGTTTTTCACTTAACAATTACGCAAATAAGTTAATTTCATATGTTTATCTTCCCAATAAATTGGTCTATACAAGGTGGAGGGGGCAAAACAAGCACAAAGAACTTTGATGGTTAGGAGTAGTTACCATGTTCAAATTTATGCTTAAGAAAGTCTTGCTTTTAGATCTGCTGCAACAGCATCAATGAACTCCTCAGTATTCAGGTACTTGTCCCTAGCAAGCCTGCAGCATCCATGTCAATGTTATAACCAAGTTCATTATAACATATATGTACATGTATGCAAAGTACAAAAACGAATTATATGAGTACGCACTGACATGCACAAACATTTCTTATAAAGGATCATTTGCAAGTTAACAGACCATAAAAATCACTGGCGGTTAAATTGCATAAAACATGCTTGACAAATACTTACTTAGAGCCGTGAATGATTAGTGCAAGATCTTTGGTCATCTTTCCAGATTCCACAGTTCCAATACAAGCTGCCTCTAGTTTCTCAGTGAAATCCAAGAGTTTAGGATTGTCATCCAATTTTGCCCTGCAAACAACATAATAGTTCTAGTAAAACATTTAAATAATTTTGTTAGCCGCCCATGTGAAAAAGAAAGATGCCATCAGTACTACCTGTGTGCAAGCCCACGCGTCCAAGCAAAGATAGATGCTATGCTGTTCGTGCTGGTCTCACCACCCTTTTGGTGAACTCTGAAATGCCGTGTAACAGTACCATGAGCAGCTTCTGCTTCTATTGTCTTCCCATCTGGGCAAACCTGAAACACAAACAAATTCATCATGTAGGGTAAGTGGCATGTAAGATGGTGCTCAGGATAGGATTGAATTTACATCATCCCATGTTTAGTATTCATCTTCAACGCAGGAGGAAGATAAGAAGACTATTTATCACCAGCAGAGAAGATAATAAAATTAAATAAACTGTTGACATGAGATATACCAGCACAGATGTCATCAATCCAAGAGATCCAAAACCTACAAAAAGCAATTCAGGTCTAGTTAGAAAAGCAATATAGCTACCATGCCGCAAGAATAATGTGAAATTTTATCAATTTGGGGTTGAAAGGGGAACATTTTTTTCCCCTTTTACTAGTTTGTGACACAAACCTTGGGCTAAGAAATCACTCTGGACATCACCATCATAGTTCTTGCATGCCCAAACATAACCACCTTCACTCTTTAGAGCATATGCCACCATATCATCAATAAGACGGTGTTCATACCTTAAATTAAATAATCTAAATCAATATTTGACATAAATATAAAGAAAATTAATTTAAGTCAATCAAAGTGAAAAAGATCCTCACCATATCCCAGCAGCCTCATATTTTGATTTCCAGTTAGCCTCATAAACCTCTTGAAAGATATCCTTAAATCTTCATTAAATAAACAAACATAGCTATAGGAGTCAAAAACAGAATAACGAAGAGCCTTTGAAGAATCCTCAAAAATTTGACTCTTATAAGCTGTAACTTTTCCAATTTTATTTTATCTTCTTCTGTCAAGTTGTTGTCAGAATCTCCCCTACTTGTTACAGCAGGACTAAATATGTTAGGCCTGTTTGATCGAGGTGCGGATGTTGCATTTTGCAGTGAGGATCCTAAGCCTGCAGGACGTTCAACAGTGAAAAGCCTAGATCCATCTTGAGAGGTTATAGTAATGTTGCCGCCATCAGAGCCAGCACCAGTTGCTGCTTTCAAGAGGGCTGCCAAAGCAGCAGAATCAAATAACTCCTTCCCCTCTCCTTCTTCATCCGTATCCCCTTCTTCATCTGAATCAATAGCATTTGTCT
The DNA here is from genome assembly GCF_007990345.1 of Gossypium hirsutum. NCBI lineage: Eukaryota > Viridiplantae > Streptophyta > Magnoliopsida > Malvales > Malvaceae > Gossypium > Gossypium hirsutum. The sequence continues at coordinate 10,667,675 of NC_053448.1, forward strand.
GTATATGATTATGAGAAGTATCAGCACCCGAGTGAGAACCAATGGCAGATCCTCGTTCTAGCTCCTCCAAGAATTGCTTAGCAGCTTCAGCATTCTTAAAGAACATACTTTCAGCCTCTCCATCAGTCTCTGAGCCTTCATTCTGATGCTGCTTCTCTTCCATTTCACCTTCAAAACTAACTTTTCCAGCCACTGTAGTTTGCTCCACTGACTCAGGCCAATGAGATTCTTCTCCTGGCAGGGTTACTGACCTTTTGCTTTGAGAATCACTATCTAAATTCTCTGTTTCATGAGCTGCCATTATTTCTGTAGGTTGAGCAGAACTATCCTTTGCCTGAATTCCATCTCCACCCCCTCCATCTACTTTCTCAGCAAATGCTTGTTCCAAAATATCTATGATCTCCTCATCTTTGAGATCATTTAGCTCAGTCCCAGAATTGTCTTTACCAAGCATAACCCCACTGGCAATATCAGCTTTATTCTCAGCATCAACAGCCAACTCGTCTCCGCCGGAAAACTTCGAACCATCAGCATGATTCAAGCCGTTATCCAAGCTCGCATTATCGTCAACTGGAACCACCTCTGTCTCCTTCATCACCAATGTCACAATGCCTAAAGCAGCTCCAGTCAAAGGTTTCGCATCGACAGCCAACTCCTCTTCGCCAGAAAATTTCGAACCATCGACTTCAACTACCTGATGATCTACTGTTTCTACAATCATAGGATTGAAACCCTTAGCTCCACCATCTAACACCAAATTATTCTCAAAAATCCCAATTCTACCTTCCTCTCCACTTTCCATTGATAAAACAGATTGGTCGACTTCTCCAATGGAACCCATTTCCACCTTATCGTCCTTTTCCCAATTACCAACACTATCAACATCAACCTTCCCCATCGAACCCTCACCTCTATATTCCTCTAAACCATTATCGCCATCCCCAAACGAGTCCTCATTCAAAATCACATTCGAACCATCAGAACCAACAAAAGGGGCATCACTAACATCCCTCACGGTCGGAATTACTTCATCAGGGTCAGCCATAAAATGGCCTCTCGGGTACTGTTTCAAACTTCCCCTCACCATTCTCGTTACTATCATTAGTTTTACCATTCCCATTATCTTCCAAAGTACGTTCACTTACTGAACTAGTTACAAACTCAGAATCATCATTCGAAGTTAAAGAAGAAGAAGAGGAAGAAGAACCTGGAGAGGTAGAGAGCGACTGAGAAGTGATTTCCGGGGCAGAAAGCAAGGCGTCCATGGTTGAAAGAGAGGAAAGGGAGATAGAGAGAATTGGGTTTTAGGATATGGAATGAATTTTGAGTGGCGCACAGAGGGAGCAAATCGGCAGAAAGGGTAAAACAGGGAGGGGAAACCGAAGGGGCAACTAATCTGCAGAAAAGAGGGGGATTAGAAATCGGTGGTTTTCACCGATTAGGAAGGTAAAGGATTACACCCGTATTAGAAATACATCAAACCAAACGATGGAATACAGTCGCATTAGGTGGGGCCCACCGATTAGGGGTGTATTGGCTATGCCAATACACCAAACCAAACATGCTCTTAGGGATTTCACGGGGGAAATTTTTGGTAAAATGGCACGATTTCTCAAAATAAAATGATTTTTACGGCGTTTTTATAAGCCATGGAAGATTAGGGATTTCACGGGGGAAATTTTTGGTAAAATGGCACGATTTCTCAAAATAAAATGATTTTTACGGCGTTTTTTATAAAAACGCCGTTATTGTTTATTTTTTGTCACAAAAAATTATTTTATTTTGAACAAAACGGCGTTGTTTTGCTCTACTAAAAATCTTTTATTTTGCAAACTAAAATATAGCTATTTTGCTAGATGTTCAATGTGGAATGATTTTAGTTTTTGTATTTCATTTTTATTTGTTATAAATTAGTCCTATCCAAAATAGATACTTACATATCCATATCAATATGTTACATTAATTTATTTATTTATCAGTTTTTTTAAAATCTAATATTTAAATATATCAAATGGTTTAAACCATTTAATCTAAATTTAGATTAAATATTTTTAAATATAAAAATAATAATTAATTGTATAAAATTTCATCATTTAACATATCTAAAGTAAAACTTAAATCCTAAACCATTTAATATATATAAAAATGATCTATTATCTATTAAATAATTTAAACTATAATCATAATTTTAATATATTAAAATTAACATTATCTATTTTACAATTATATAAGAAATTATTTAATATATAAATTAAAAAATACCGATTAATCTAAACCCTTAACCCCTATCTCTTAAACCCTAAAACCCCTAACCCCTCTTTTACAATTATATAAGAACTTAATTAATATATAAATTAAAAAATACTAATTAATCTAAACATTAAACCTTAACCCAGCCCTGAATCTCTAAACCCTAAATCACTAACTCTTAATCTCTAACTGCTAACCCTTAACCACAAACCACTAACCCCTAAGTACTAACCCCTAAACCTTATTTAATATATAAATTAAAAAACACTAATTAATCTAAACCCTAACCTGAATCCCTAACCCCTAACCCCTAAACCTTATTTAATATAAATTAAAACACATTAATTAATCTAAACCCTAAACCCTAACCTGACATTGAATCAATAAACTCTAAATCCCTAGCTCTTAATCTCTAACTCCTAAATCACAACCCTTAAACCAAAACCCCTAATCCATAATCTCTAATTCCATAATCTATACACCTTAAAATTTTAACTCCTAAACCGGCCTTAAATCCTAAATTAACCATATACCTTAAACAATATATCCTAAACCCTAAACTATAATAATAATGAATTATATATTTTAAAATTAATACTATCGTATCATTTATAATTATATATGAAATTATTTAATATATAAATTAAAAATCAATCAGTCATGTACCCAAAAAATTTTAAAATTATTTTAAATAATAGTATTTATTTTTTCCATTTTTAACAAATATTTTTCTATGTTTTTTATTTCAATTTATTTATACGTGTCACTATTTCAAATTTATCCATTTTAACAAATATTCAATTAAAAATAAATTGAATTTTAATTAATATAAATAAACAAATTAAATAGTAATTAGATAGATAAAATGTTTTTGCGGCGCTTTTTCAAAAACATTGCTAAATCCCGGGCATTAGTGGTGCTTTTTAAAAAACGCCGCTAAAGCCCTAAGCATTAGCGGCGCTTTTCCAAAAACACCGCTAAATCCCTTAGCATTAGCGACGCTTTTCCAAAAACGCCGCTAAAGCCCTGAGCATTAGCGGCACTTTTTCAGAAACGCCGCTAAAGACCAGAGCATTAGCGGTGCTTTTCCAAAAACGCTGCTAAAGCCCCGAAAGGTAAAAAATAATGTCATTGGGCTTAGGTTTTTTGCGACGTTTTTTCAAAAAATGCCTCTAATGCTCATTTTTAACGGCGCTTTCGTTAAAGCGCCGCTAATGCTCAATCTTTAGCGGCGTTTTATGTAAAGCGCCGCTAATGCTTGATTTTTAGCCGCGTTTTTTATTCAAATGCCACTAAAAATACCGCTAAAAGCTTATTTTGGTGTAGTGAAATCTAAACCATGCACTATAAAAATATTTTCAAAAAAAGACAATAATTCATCGTACAATTCGTAAAGCTTACAATCATATTTTAAAATACCAAAATTAGCAAAACAAAACTACACAAAGAAGACAAAAAGAAGAATAAACTGTTTTTTTCGGAGCCAAAAAAATTTAAATACCAAAATAGTTGCTTGGGAGATAAGTTTTGAGGAAAAACTAGAAGGCATCCTTGTAAGGAGAATATCATACAAGCAATCTCTTCTTCAATTTCAAGTGAATGGGTTTAAAGAAATGTCTCTTTTAAGTGGGGATTGGATTGATACCGAGTTGATTTGAAGAGGTGAAACCATCAATGCATTTGAACTATATGAAACATTGTTGATCTATGAGAAGAGATAGTATCAAGAGAAGAATCACTCGTACAAAGTTATGATTACAATAAAATGAATATGAAGATTTTAACTAATCAATTAAGTCATATTGAGGAGGTTTTGGTACTCAATTGTGATTGCATTCAGTTCTCTATATCCGAATACAGAGAAGTATTGGCATCTATTAATATTTTTGTTTAGAAAAGTATTCTAACAATCTATATCTAAAATTCCATTCGATGTTGAATCAAGTGGATTTTTTTATCAAAGAAATAAATCTGAGAAAGAAATAAACGTGTTTGTGTAAGTGGTGAAATTAATAAAAAAAGATATGGCGCATTTAATGAATTGGTTTTGGGAATTTTTATGTAGAACATAATAATGAAAAAACATAAACATAATATCAAACATGATCAAGTATGTATTGGTGAAAGGTAGATGTTGAGGATTTATGTGGAAGTAGTTATGAAGAAACAATATTAAGTGAAACAATCAATGGAGATGAAGGAAGCTTAGTATGCCAATATTGGAAAATAATAATTCATGTGCTTCTTCAATTAATATGAGTACAAATCCTTTGAATTGATCTAACTAATGTGGTTATGACCAAATTTTCAAAAAATGAAAATAGATACAATAACCTTGAAATTAATGGAACAAATAATGATGGTTAAACTAAAAATAAATAAATTGAAGAGGATAAAGGTTCATAAGTAAAAGCAAAGAAAGTGAAAACTCTTGAAGAGGTCAAGGATGAACTTTGATCAAGAATGACTCTTAGAAACTTGAGAAAAAAAAAAAGAAAAGAAAAGAGCAAATGAAGGGGAGAGGTACAATCACCGATTAATAAAAGTGTGAAATCCACAGATGAGTCTTTTAAAAATTTTGATATTCAAACCACAGGAGAATTTAGTGCAAAAAAGTAGAAAAGACATAAAGGATAGACAAACTCATCTGATTATCGGCAAATTGTGATGATCAATTAACCCTTAATAAACTTAATTTTAAAACCAAGGTTTAGGGTTTAAGATATAAACATTTTTTTCAAAGCTAATCTTTTTATGTTGGATTGCAAAGCCATAAGATTTTTTCATTGAACAATAAAGATGTAAATAGTAAAAATAAGTGAGAAACATGAAACAGACAATGGTGATGAAGGAAGCTTAGTACACCAACATTGGACCATAATAATTCTTGGGCTTCTTCAATTAATGTGGGCACATATTCCTTGAACCGATGTAACCAATGTGGTTATGGCAATTTTTTTGGAGAATGAAAAACGATGCAATGATTCTGGAATAAATGGAAGAATTAGTGATGGTCAGACTTAAAAAAATTGAATATCATAATGGTCCATAATTAAAAAGAAAAAAATTTAATACTAGTCTCTGAATTTGTCTACTTCTCTCAGATTGGTGTCTACAATTTTTTTTTTTTGGAATTGGTACTCAATTTTTTTTCCGTGCACTGATTTGAATTGCCCAAAAAATTCGATAACCAACTTCCCCATGCAACATATGCTTAAAGAGGGAAGGGAAATGACCATTACGGAAGTTCGTTGGTCCTTTAACAGCTAAGATTGTTACTCCCCTAAGTGCACCGTTTCACACTATTTTACCCATCTAACCCAAAAATTTTAATATTTATAAAAATGACTCTGGTTCAAAAAAATTCACCAAAATGACCTGAAATGAACAGTAGATTTGGGTTTTGGGAACCCAATGCCCGGCACTACCTAGTGTTTTTGCCCCATCATTACTTGATGATTGTGTCAAGCTTTAAAAAATGAGTTTTTTGAGTTTGAGAACCCAATGGCTGGCACTAGAGTATTTATTTTTAAAATCATATCATATTGGTATACAAAAATACCAGTATTTAAAAAAAATTTGGTTCTGGTCATGTAATGGCCGGCACCAATATTTAAAAAAAATTGTAGTGGATTGTAGATGAGAGTTTTTCGTAGTGTATAACCGAATTTCGGGGTTGAATTATATACTGTCATATTTTAAAGGAGTTGAATTATATATTGTCATGTCCACCTTAAAGGTTATGCCATTAAGGGTTGAATGACTTTCTATACCATTAGATGGCTAACCGAGATGTCCAACACAAATGGACATTATTTATGGTGCAATAGTATTTATTCCACAACTTTTTTTTCATTTCATTCATTTCCATTTCCATTTCCGTTTCTATTTCATTTCATTTACATTTACATTTCCATTTCATTTAAATTATTTTTTTTCCATTTAAATTTATTTATTTCTCATTTCATTTTTTTCATTTCAGTTTTTGTTTTTATTTCAATTTATAATTTATTTTTATTTAAACTTTCATTCCATTTCATAATAATAATTTCATTTCATAATCATAGTTTCATTTCATATTCATTTAACATTTTATTTCATATTAATTACAAATTACATTTCATTTCATATTCATTTAACATTTCATTTCATTAATTTTTTTCATTTAAATTTATTTTTTCCTAATATACAAAAAAAATCATATTAATCACAAGTAATCTCATTTGAAGTTATCTTTTTTCAATTCAATTTTTTTTTCAATTCAGTTCATATTTTTTCATATTAATTAGAAGTAGTCTCAATATCAGGGTCATTTAAAGTTTTTTATATTTTATTTAAATTTATTCTCAACTTAAATATCATTCCATTACAAAATTTTAAATTTCATTTAAATTCAAACAATTTCTCATTTCATTTTTTTGGGATTTTTTTTAGTTTTTTTTTTGGCCTAAAATGTTGGGTCAAATCCTAGGCACTAGGCCTACTGGTGCCGACCATTGATTGTCCATTTGCCAGGCCTGCCGCAGGTTTGACGCAGGCCTGGTCTAACATGTCCTTTCATCCTTTGTTTTATTTATTTATTTCATTTCTATTTCCATTTCATTTCATTTCTTACATTTCATTTAATTTGTATTTCCATTTCATTTTATTTCATTTCATTTTCATATTCATTTCATTTAAATTATTTTTTTCTATTTAAATTTAATTCTTTCTCATTTTCAATTTTTTTTTTTCATTTCAGTTTTTGTCTTCATTTCAATTTATAATTTATTTTCATTTAAACTTTCATTCCATTTCATAATCATAATTTCATTTCATATTCATTTAACATTTCATTTCATTTCATATTCATTATAAATTACATTTCATTTCATATTCATTTAACATTTCATTTCATTAATTTTTTTTTCATTTAAATTTATATTTTTCCTAATATACAAAAAAAGTTTCATATTAATCACAAGTAGTCTCATTTCAATTTATCTTTTTTCAATTCATTTTTTTTCAATTCAATTCATATGCTTTTTCATATTAATTAGAAGTAGTCTCAATATCAGGGTCATTTAAAATTTTTCATATTTTATTTAAATTTTTTCTCAATTTAAATATCATTCAATTACAAAATTTTTAATTTCATTTAAATTTTAAAAAAATTCTCATTTCATTTTTTTGGGTTTTTTAGGCTTGAAATGTTGGGTCAAATTGTAAGCACTAGGCCTGCTGGTACCAGCCACTGATATTCCATTTCCCAGGCCTGACGCAGTCTTGGCCTAACATGTCCTTTTATCTTCTTTTTTTTTTCATTTCATTTCTATTTCTATTTCATTTCATTTCTTCCATTTCATTTCATTTGTATTTCCATTTCATTTCATTTCATTTCCATTTCCATTTCCATTTCCATTTCATTTAAATTATTTTTTTCCATTTAAATTTAATTTTTTCTCATTTTATTTAAATTATCTACCTTTCCATTCATTTCATTTAAATTTATTTTTTTCTCTTTTCATTTAAATTATCTTTCTTCCCATTTTAATTTACGTTTTTTTAATAATAATTTTTCTCTCATTGTAATTTATTTCATTTAATGTATTTTAAATTAAATATGTATGTATATTGTATTATATTTAATCAATTGTATAATTTGAATAAAGTATATCATTTGCATAATTTTTCATATTTTTACAATGTTTTTACAAGAACATGGGCTCAATAATATATCATTCGTCATCTTCGAGTCTGACATTACGAGACGATTGACCGGAAACATAAACACAATGTGAGCAAGTTGATCGGTTGAGTCTAGAAGTTCGACACATAGTGCACAGTTTGGGTTCGCCTGTCTCCCTGACGTCCATGTCATTTCGAGTTCTCGTCGATTGTGGTCGATCTTTAAGATGTCTACAGAGACTACTGTCAGGCACCATCTCAAGAGCAAGCGGTGGAACTTCCCAGTTTGATACATCGTGGATTACAGGAAATTCGTTCCCCCATATACGCAATGTGCGTTGCAACATGTAGATCTCGTATATGAATTGTTCAACATTTAAGTTTGCTCTCGCACACGCTACATAAACATGCGCACATGGATATCAAAGAGTTTGGAATAACCCGTACTCACATTGTCTGTTTCGCAGATCAACTACGTATGACCTAGGTGGAAGACCCGAATGACGACTGATGTACTCTTGAACTCGGAAAGTCTCTAAGTCGCGTGAATAAAATTCTGCATTCATTGTTTGTGCCCTTCGACTATTTACTGCCATGGCCTTTCGGACGGCCTTAATGTACACGTGCCTAGCCTCGATCTGCTTAGCTTGTCTCAACCCCATCCTAGGCATCAATGTGGCAACCTATAGAATGTTACCGAGAAAACAACAGAAATTGGCAGATGACGTGTGCGCCTCAATATAGAGTTGACTGCCTCTACTAGGTTAGTCGTCATCTGCCCATACCAAAACCCATCATCGTAACTTTGAGTCCATTTTTAGTTCTCCATGCTACCCAACCATGTCCGGAGATCTGTTGGTAAAGATGACATCTGAGATTCAAGCCTCGTGAACCTCTGCATAAATTTTCGCGGTTCTAACTCATGAGCTACATATGTAATTTGGAATCAGTATTTTAAAAACTTACATGCTGGAAAAATTTGAAAAGGAATCTTTGAAATAAATATAAACAATATTTTTTACTCATGTTCACGAGTTCTTTTTTCCAATCTTTATTCTTATAATCTCTATGGAAGTTTGCTGCGATGTGCCGGATGCAATAAACAGACCTCCACAGAACCCCCAATCGCCTTATTGCAGCAAGTAATCCTTTCGATCTATCTGATATAAGACAAATGCTGTCTTCTCTGACAACATGCCTTCACAGATTTTTAAGGAAAAATTTCCAAGACTCGAAGCACTCACGCTCCACGATGGCGAAATCGATTGGACGTATATTTGGGTTGTCGTCTTGTGCAACAACAATCAAGAGTATTTGCGTATATTTTCCATACAACCAGGTCCCGTCCACATGCACCATCGGCTTGCAGTGAGGGAAGGCCCTAACACACGGCTCGAACGTCTAAAATAATTGGTGAAAAACTTGTTTCCCGATTGTATCTCCCCGTCCGGGCCTTTATACGATTGCATTTGCAAATCAGTCACTGTCTCGAACACATACTCTCGCATCCCGGCTATCCACCCTTGAAGCTTGTTGTATGACACATCCCAGTCACCATACAACTCTTGCATTGCCATTTGCTTTGCCCACCATGCCTTTCTGTACGACACTTTATACTTGAATCAAGCTTGCATGTCTGCAATAAGGACCGACAGTTGAATGATGGGCGACTCTTTCACCAAAGGGATGATACAGTTACATATAGTTTTTACATCTAACTTTTGATGGTCTTGCGACATACGAGTAGACGTGCATGTGTGTGGACCTTCTAGTTTCCTTATCATTCACATTTGTGTCTGCTGCATTAACGTGGCTCGAACACGCCAGTTACAACCACTTGAGGCTTTCCAACATTCTCCTACGTAGAAAGACTACGTCGACTTCGTTACTTTATAATCCACACCTAGCTTCAAGCTAAGTTGTTTTATATCATGTAAACAGTCTTTTTTGTTATTGAATTGTTGTCTTACGAACAACTCTTCATCGTCGAATTCATCATTAAGTAGGTGAGCCAGTACAATGTTAGTATATTCCAGGAAATCGTGTGCAAGAGCCACATCAGGATCCACGTCGGTCATGAAGGACCTTGGACTATTTCTTATAACTATACCAGGGTCCGTGTTCCCGGTTGAATAGGGGTTTGCATTTTCACCCTCCACCGGTCTTTTATCGTCTATGTCTTCAGGGGTATCATCCAAATCGGGGTCACTAAAATTATCATTGGGATCATGGTGGGACTGATCATCATTATCGGACCCTTCATCACTATATTCTATGGTGGCCAACACCTCTAGATGGATCTCTAGACGAGTACACGAGTTTGGGAAGTTATATGAACATCCATCGATGTTTGGATTTTCTGGAGTTGGCATTGACCGTCCAAAACCCGATTGATCTTCCCAGGAGACGTTAAGATCAAAATCAATTCCAAAGCGCTAGCTTGCTAGAATTACAACTTGAATGGGATCCGGTTCAGCTATCTCCGCAACAACTCAATCGGGTTAGGATTTTCTATCTCAGGGGGGCAATAAATTGCTATCATTGTCACTAGATCATCATCATTTTCAAGCTCCATTTTTTAGAATTTGAGCAAATCAGTTGAAATTGGAAATTTGTAAAACAATCTCAACATTTACTTTCCGTAACGGGTTGCTATCTTTGTACTGATTTTTTGTTTTAAATCTGCCAGCGAAACACACTTGTTGAATCTCATTCCTACTTTTTTTCAACTTTGAAATACACAACCTTTTTTAGTTGTATTTATCATTTCGATGGAGAAATGAACATAAACAAATAAAAACTCAAATGACATTGGTTTTTTTCTACTTGCCAGCACCCAAATTTTTTTTAAAAAAATTGATGTTGGCCATCAGTATCCCAAAGTAAAAAAAAATGCATTGGGAGCTGAAAATTGAACTTGGTGCCTGCCATCTACTAGCCAGCACCAAAAAATTTTTTTTTACAATACATTGGTGCTGGTCATTAGTGTCCCAAAATAAAAAAAAATTTCCTTGGGGACCAAAAATTGTACTTGCTGCTGGCCATCTACTGACCAGCACAAAAAAACATTTTTTATTAAATGTACTTGGTGCCGACCATTACATGGCCATCACCAAAAATTTTAATTTTTTAAATACACTGGTGCAGGCCATCAGTGTCCCAAAGTAAAAAAAAAGTGTCTTGGGAACCGAAAATTGTACCTGGTGCCGGTCATCTACTGACCAGCACCAAAAATTTTTTTTTAATGTCTCTGGTGCCGACCATTACATGGCCAGAACCAATTTTTTTAAATACTGATATTTTTGTATACTAGTATGATACGATTTTTTAAAAAAATATCTTGGTGGCGGTCATTGGGTTCCCAAACTCAAAAAATATTTTTTTAAAGCCTAACTCAATCATCAGATAATGATGGGGCCAAAACACTAGGTAGTGGCCGACAATTAGGTTCTCAAAACCTAAATTTATTGTTTATTTCAGGTTATTTTAGTAAATGGATTCGCACCGTTTACTTTGACACCCTACCTGCTGAATTCATCGTTTAACGCTTCTTACTTTATTTTCCTATTTTTAGTTTCATCCCATAACATTTTAAGCTTATTTATATTAGAAAAATTCAATGCATTTTAAAAAAAAAATACGATAAGCATGTCGGATTAACAATAAGAAATTAAAAAGGTAGGAACAAGATCTGGAAACGAAAATGCTTTTAAAAGAAATCAACAATAAAGGATTATGAATATATTTTCAAAGTATTTTAAAAATAAAATCTGGTAAAATACCTAAATTTGCAAATATATAAATATATCTTAAAAAGAAAATGTGAGTTGTATAATTATTTATAAAATCAAATAATTATTACAAATAAGCTTGTGACTTGATGTGAAGCTATTGGACATAGCACATTTAGAGTCAGGCCGAATATGCTAGATGATAACATACTGTTGGAAGGAAAGAAAAGAATTGGGTGATGAATGATGATGATGCGCTCTCGATCGGTCCAATCATAGTCCATGAAACCTGTTGCTCTCCACTACAAGTCAAACACGTGTTTTTCATGCGTCTTCTACTGACTTTATAAACAAAAGGGTCGAGGAAAAAACAAAAGTCCATCAGGCTTGCAATTTCAGACCATGATTTTATACGTTATTTCTGAAACAAGAATCATGGGCTCTTGTGAATTTATCTGAGTCTGGAACTGGGTGAAGCTTGTGTAATCTCATTATGAACCCAAATCTTGCTCCAATAAGGTCCACTTAATATCAGTAGTTGATGGATTATATGGTAGTAATAGGTATGGGCTCTCTTCTTTGGCTACTATGGGATCTTAAGTAAAGCGAATAAAGAGGATGAAGAATCGACAAATGGTGAGCCTTCGTCTCATTCAGCCTTCAAATTGTATTTTATTCATATAAATAAAACTGAGCCACAAGAAAACAATGTAGGTTGCAAGTTCAAGTTGATTTTTTTGGTACAAGTCAAAAACATCGAGTTATGGCCATGTGAAACTAATGAAGGCTTTTGAAACATCTATAGCCCAACGGGAGGTTTCTCTCTTCATGTTGTCCACGTCTAAAGTTTGCCACTTGATGTTGATCTCATGGAGAAGGAATTTGATATCTCCAATTGCCGGTTGTAGCTTCCATCCAAAATTGGAACGTCTTGTGATAATATTCCGCCATTTCTTTCTGGATTTGGTTAATTTGCAATAATTAATACCAAAAGGTCTTAGCAGAATAAGAGCAGCTCTGAGAATGAGAATGCCCACAAGAGCTTTTGCTATTGGTTTTGAAGCTTTGAACAATTGTCAGTTGAAAATTGTTGGGGTCTTGGGCCATGGCAGCTCCTCCAATTAGGTTGTTCTGTCTGTTCTGAATGATGTAGAGAGACAGTAGCCATTTTTGGGTGTTGAGGATGATCACTGGAGAGAAAGGTAACGTTCTTTGGTTGGGAGCAGGTGGAGAATTGTTTGAGAATGAGGAAAGGATTTATTAGGTTAGGTCAGAGATAATTTTGGTTGTCAACAGAGGGGATGGGCTAGAGTTTTTAAAGATAAGGTTACTTTGAAGTTTCTAGATGGTCCATTGTGTGCAGGTCGTGGCGGTGTATATACTTCTTCAAGATGCTGCTGGAATATCATTTTCTTAACGTCATTAGAGTATCTATCTAGAGATGGGGATGCAGATTAAGGAGTCAGTTCGAAAGGTCAGGGGGGATTCAGACCAAACTACTCTTGCGAAGGTTCAATTGAGGAAGAGATGATCCGTAGTTTCTTTATCAGTTTTGCAGAGGGAGCAAATTGGGTCATTGGTCGAAAGTCTCCTGACAAGAAGATACTCAGTTGGAAGGTTGTTTTTGCAAATTTTCCACAAAAAGATGATGATCTTAGGGTATCTTTAAACGCCAAAGGTTTTTCCATCCGGATTGTTATGGTCTTTCAAGAGCTACACCATGATAGCTCTTGTAAATTAGTGAGTAAGCGCTTTTAACCAAAAAAAGACCGTTGAAGTCATCCTTCCCAATATTGGATAGAAGTAGTTCTAGTGATCAAATCAACAACTCTATCGGGGTCAAGGAGGCCTAGGGCCTTGGATTGATCGACGGTGAATTTATAAGGGGTAATGTAGGAGTTTGCCTGGGAGTCAAATACTTGATGCCCAATTGTGTCGATTAAAGGCTTGAGTGGGTCAGCTGATATCCAACTATTTTGACCGCTCCATAGTTGGATATCTTACCCTTGTTACAGATATCCCTACCAGAAAGAATGCTTTTCCACAACCATGAATCGAATGGTTTAGGTTTAACAAGTTCAAAAGGACCTTTGCAGCAGTATTTGCAGTGAGAACTTTGGTCAGAAAGCAATGCTTGTCGGTGAGGATACGCCAGGCCACTTTCAGAAGAAGGGCTTCATTGAATCAAGTTGATTTAAATATATCACTTTTATGGCACACTTATTATATGAAAGGAAAATAAATTTTTAATTTAATTAAATACATGAGAAAAAAAAAGTAGGAAGTAGTCATTTTTATTTTTATTTTTATTTTTAAAATATAATTAGAAAATATAGAATTAGGCATTTTGATTTTTTAAAATTAAAAGACTGAAATACCTCTCCCTTTATTTTTTTTATGGTGATTTTAATTTAAACTTTTAACTAAAAGTATCTATATCAACCAACTTTATTTTAAAGTCTATGAAATTAATACTAGTAATTTGGTTATTTTTAAAAATAGTGTAAATTATACAAATGGTCGTCAAACTATGCTCACATTCTAGTTTTGGTCATTCAACTTTAAAAATTTTCAATTTAGGTACTGACGTTTGAATTTATTCCCGTTTTGGCCACCTATGTTAAATTGATAACGGAAAACCTTTTTCTAACTAGTATAATAACACATTTACTCCTCATTACTTACATATTTTATCAATTTGATCTTATTTATGAATAATTCAATAAGTTTCGCCCTTCATATTTATAAATTCTATCAATTTAACCCTCAAACTTCCTAACCAAAGCTTTCAGCTTTTAAAACAAACACGTTCCTCGTATATAAATCTGTAAAACCCAAAAAGGGAAAAAAACTTCTCTCAACTAACGAGTTGTTTTCCGAGCCAATTTTTTATACCAATGAGTTTATCTTGAAACTTTATTTCCTTTTCCTTTTTTCATTATTTTTTCTAAATATAATATTTTATAATCCTTTGATCGGTAAAATTTTGGCTAAAGAAAATGAAAAAACCTTAAAAAACACTTTAAATTTACTCTTGTTATTAATAGTAAATATTTCCTTTAAGGTACATAGAAATAGTCCTCGAAGTTGGTCTTTGAAATTAGAAATTAAATCCAAAATTGAAAAATATTACTTTGAAAAATCCAATTGTTCAATTAATAATTATATAAGAAAATTTATGAACATTTAATTTTTTATAAGAAAAAAATGTGAAAGAATTAATTGAATTTCCTTTTGCTACATTGATAATGATTTTTAAAATTTTATAAATTGAATAATAGGTTATTACGTGTTCTATTTATTTTTAGTTATTTATTTTTAATTTTAAAATCCACAATAAGCAATAGGTATTACTAATAATCTGATTTAGTATCAAATCAGTTACCAAATTAATTAAAAACTAAAATTATGCTAGTTGGAGTGAAGATTTTATTTTTTACAAATATTAAATTATTTATATAATTTTATTATATATTATGTTTTTAAGATTTGTGTTTTCTATTATTTTTAAAGGTCTTTAGTTAATTTCTAACACTAACTTCTTAAAAATCTAAACAAAAAGGGTTATTTATCGAGTTAGATAATTTCAACCATAAATAAAATAACAAATAGATATGGAATGCCTCTGTTTTAAAAGTTGAAAGCTTTGGTTAGGAAGTTTATAGCTAATCATAATCCAACACATATACAATGATTTTAAAATTTTTAAAATTTTTATGTCATATTTAAATATTAATATTTTCTATCAACACCACCAATGGCATGTCATCATTGACAAAACAGTCATGTAACACATCATCCATTGGAATTCTCCGAGTAGCAAACATTACCTCACTATTTTGTGGAGTATTAGATTCCATCGAAACCTTTTGTGTTGGAAGAACGTGGTGACGCAACCTAATCGTATTGTGTCCTTTGTTGATTCATTTTTTGCATGTTTGGAGTGAGACGAATGTTGTGTTTCAACAGGTTCAAGGTGCTTTTTCCAAACAATCTTCACAAGTGCAGCACCGGACAAGACCTACGATTGGATACTTTAATTGCAATGTGAATGTTGTTATCTCATCGGATTGGCAAGTAATGATACTGGCAACTATCATTTTCAATGAGCACTGTTATTTCATCGAGTGAAACATTGTTTTGGTGCAGGTTGGGATGGACCTGATGTTGGTTGAAACTATGGTAATTTGTGAGGCTCTCTCGTGGCTTAAGTCCTTTCACGTTGACAACGTCATGGTGGAGCGTAATTGTAAGGTACTAATTGATGCGTTGCGTGTAAAATCTTTTGGATCTAAATATTATGCAAATCAAATCCCTAAAATTGTATAAACAATTATTTTAGGATCTTTAGAATAATATGATTTTTACTAGCTTAAAAAATACCTGATGTGAAATTAGAGTTGACCATTAGACTTGATGAAGAAAATAAAGAACACCCAATAAATTGATTTCTCCCTCTTGACCTCTTCCATTAATTACACAAACCCTAAGTGATGAAGGCTATAATTTTTAATGTTTTTTTTTTGTATGTAAAATCCTAATAGGTAGAGAGAGGATCAATTTATAATGATCAACTTTTAATTGGGTACATCCATCAGGTAACCAAATGAATGGACAGAATCTAACTTTATTCAAAGTAAAACTCTTATCTCCTTTAAACTGGGCTACATTATTTTAGACTTAATTGGGTTCACATAATTCGGCTAAAATCTTACATTCTCTCACTTGGCCCAATGAGGTAAAACATAAACTTTAAACGTTGAGCACGCATAAAAATAACACTCATCATAATTACCACATTATAGTGAATTGCAAATGTGAGTTATGACGGTCGTACATAGTTTAAGTCACATGCTTTCTTTTATATACTACAACATTGCAATTTAATACAATAGGTCTTTAAGTAACTATAAATATTTTTCTATTTTTAAATAATTCCAAAAATTATGTGCAAATAATCATAGTAAAACACCATAATTGAGCTTAGAGTGTCAAAACATCATAAAATTTCGTTTATCAATATAACCAATATCCATTCTATGTACACATTCTTTAAATATCTTTGGTTATAAGGCTTTAATTAACAAATCTGCAATCATAAGATCCAGCCTGATATGCTTTATAAACACTCTTTGTTTCTAAACTTCCTCAATGGAAAAATATTTTAATTCCTAATTCTTTGCACCTTTTGAATATTTGTCATTTTTGGAGAAAAATAATGCTACGAAATTATCACAATAAATTTTCAGTGGCTTGATAATGGTGTCGACTACCCCAAGTCCTGGAATAAAGTTCTGCAACCATAATGCATGAATAATGGCCTCAAAACATGCCACAAATTCTTTTTTCATCATAGATGATGCACCAGACTATTTAGCACTTTACCATGGTATAGCTCATTCAACAAAAAAAAGAAAAAAAGAAGAAGCTAAATGTGGACTTTCTACTATCAAGACATTCAACAAAATCTGAATTTGAGTATCCAATCACTTCCAACTTATTATATCTCGTATATGTAATCATGTAAATTTTTTCCTTGTAGGTACTATAAAACTTTCTTTGCAGCCTTTCAATGATCAATTACAGGATTACTTTGATATCTTCCAAACATCCCACCAATAATAGAAGTGTAAGGAATTGATTCCATTCACTTTCAATCCACATCATTCTTTGGACATTGCATGAGACTAAATTTTTCCCCTTTTTGTATAATAACAATTCCTGTTGAACAATTATACATATTAAATCTCTCTAAAACTCTTTGCATATAATTTTTCTGAGATAAACCTAACAATCCTTGTGATCTATCACGGAATATTTCAATTCCTATAACATAGGATGCCTCTCCCATACCTTTCATTTCACTTTCATTCTATATCATTCTTTGGACATTACATGAGACTAAATTTGTCCCCTTTTTGTATAAGAAAATTTCTTGTTGCAAAATTATACATATTAAATCTCTCTAAAACTCTCTGTCAAAACCATTTTTTTGAAAACAAAAAATTTAGTTGTCGACTTAAAAAAATGAAAATTGGGAGTCGCCACCAATATTTTATTAAGGTGTGATTGGATCACCTAAAAAAACAGCTTTGGTCTACAAGTTTAGAAAATGGGTTCGGGAGTCAGTTGCGTACGAGGAAGGATTAGCACCCTCGTAACGCCCAAAAATTGGTACCTAGTTAATTAATTAATGTCTTAAGGTCGAAAATTTAGAAAAACGTAGTCCTTAGCAAAACTTAAAAGGCTACGTATTAATACCCTTATTATTTCAAAGAAAGAAGATACCACACCCAATGCGTTAGGGCACAGCATTCTAATTTTCCCCAAAAAATGAATTGGGCCAAAATACTTGTACAATAAAACTTTAAAAGAATATCCACTTATCCAAGATTTAAGAAATCACACCCAATACATTAGGGTACGATTCCTCTAGAATCCCAAACTCGGAATATTTCCTTTACTTTAAAAGAACATCCACTTGTCCAAGATTTAAGAAATCACATCCAATACGTTAGGGTACAATTCCTTTAAAATCTCAAACTCGAAATATTTCCTTTATAATTTTTAAAAAATCTTCATTTCGAGAAATCAATGCGTCACATCCAATACGTTAGGACACAACGTGTTGAATTCCCAATAATGAGTTTTTAGTTGGTTTAAAGAGCAATCCTCAATTGTTAGATTTTCAAAAAAAATCAGAACCCAATACGTTAGGGCTCAATTTCCTTGAGCAATCCTAAATACGAGTATGATCTCAATTTTGAAAATTATATTTTTAAATTTGAGTTTTTTTTAAATAAAAAATAAAATGATGCAACATTATTTTATATGCACAAATGTCATAATAACAATGATAACAAGTACAATAATAGCATGGAAATAATACAAACAAATGAATATAAATAATGACATGCAAAAGATATAAAATAAATGAGCAGAAAATATGCAAACATAAATTAATAAGCGAATAATTAAAATAAATAATAAGAAATACATATACATAGGTTTGAAATAAATAATATCAAAGATAATTAAATAAATAAAACAAGTATATATATAAGTACGCGAAAAAAATACTAATTTAAAAAAGGGCATAACTACATGTTTTTTTTTAAAAACATATATACAATATAATAATAATTACATATAAGAATTATAAGATAAGATAAAAATAATTGCATTATCAAAAAAAAGAAAAAAAATATTGATTTTTGAAGAAAATATGAAAAAAAGGACTAAATTGGATTACAAATAAAAAATATGGGGTAATTTCGCAAATAAATAAAGTTTGGAGGACTAAATTGAATACGCGAATTACATAGAGGGGCTGGAAGGGAAATTTTCCCTTCTCCTCTAAAACGGTGTCGTTCAAGAAGGGTTAAATTGAAATTAAAATAAATTGAAGGGGGAATTTAAAAAAAATAAAAAACCTAATTATAAAGATATTTAAAGGCGGAGGGGCTAAAAGCGTAATTTGCCCCTCCGCATAAAAACACGCGGATCCTGGGTCCGGGTCGGGTCGACGCGCGGATCCTCCCCTCAAAACGGCGCCATTTTCAATTGGCTATTTAAGCCAAAATTAAAACCAAATTTCATTTCAAAACCCATTTTTAAAAAAAACCAAATCTTTCAGAAAAAAAACCTCTCAGCCCTTCAGTCCTCCGACCATCAGTCGGTCATCGGACGATCACCAGCCACCGCGCCGGCCGCCATTCTCCGACGCCGGAACCACCGTCTGTGGTGGCCGGAAAAGGGAAAAAAATCCTCCTTTTAGCCTTCTCGACCCCCTTTGCCCAAATCTGGGCTTAAAACTTTCAAAATAAAGGCAGAGATGCCTCAAAAACTTGAGAAACCTTTCGGTTTTTGACCGTCTTTCCTCGGAGACGGTTGCCTCGGAGGCACACGACGGTTTAGGCTCCGAACGCAGGTTGTTTCCTTCCTTCCCTTATCTATTTTATTCGTACGTAAATGAAAAATACATGTAACAGTAGAAAAATAAATAGAAATTGAAAGTATCAACCTTTGCTTCAATCTTTGCTTTTGATATTGCGTAAGTAGTAGTTTGTATTCTTTTATTTCAAAAATCCCGGCCCCTTTTACAGTATTGTCTATGGCTTTATATAGCCGAATGAAAATACAATAATAGAAACAAGAAATTTGCTTGATTTGATCTTGATTCGATTTGATTTTTCTTTCCTTTCTTGTGTTTGCCGGTGAAGATTCGGCTATGGCACAAACGAGCTTGGTGGTTGCGGCGTAGATGACCTAGAAACCCTAGGGTTTCTAATTTTTTCGGGCCATTGTATTTGGGCCTGTTTTATTTCAGTTTGGGCCATGTATTTTGGGCCACCTTATCTGGTTTTGGACTTGTAAAAAAATGGACTTTTATTTATTAAGGGCCGGACGAAATTTAGGCATTACAGTTGCCCCTCTTTGCTCGTTATCGTGTAACAGGAATAGAGCAAAGACTTTAAAATGCCCAATTTTGCCCGATCATGCTGGACCTTGGCGCTCTTCTTATTCAACCCCACATTCCATCCTACTGTATCTTCAGAGGTATAGGAATTGGTGTCTCGATCTACTCCACTGCAACGTCGGGGAGATAGGATTGATATGTTTAGTCTGTCCCACAGCAATTTCAAGGGGATAAGACTTGCTTTCTTGAGTCTACTCCACTGCAACTTTAGGGAGATTAAGACCCGATGTGATTTACTCTACTGCAACTTCAGAGAGATAAGATCTGCGATTATAATCTGCTCCACTACAACTTCAGGGAGATAAGGCTAGATACGATCTACTCTCTGCATCTTCAGAGAGATAAGATATGAGGTTTTAATCCACTCCACTGTAACTTCAGGGAGATAGGATTATCGGCTTTAATCTGCTCCACCGCAACTTCAGGGAGATAAGATTTGCCATCTTCAGTCTGCCTCACTGCAACTTCAAGAGGATAAGACTTGCTTTGCTTAGTCTGCTCCACTGCAACTTCAGGGAGATAAAACTACATGCGATCTACTCTCTGCATCTTCAAAGAGATAAGATCTGAGGTTTTAATCCACTCCACTGTCGGCTTTAATCTGCTCCACCGCAACTTCAGAGAGATAAGATTTGCCATCTTCAGCCTGCCTCACTGCAACTTCAGGAGGATAAGACTTGCTTTGTTTAGTCTGCTCCACTGCAACTTCAGGGAGATAAGACTAGATGCGATCTGTTATCTTCACTGATCTGCTCTTTGGGGGACATGACCTGTATAGTGAACCTAATTATGCTTAATGAGTAGGATGACATAAAAATACATCAAGTGCTCCTAACTAGACATGTGTGAGTGACATTTGAATGAATGCAGGATGTCATTTTTCAAGAATTATCATTTTTGAAGTTTATTAAGGTTTTGTCGTTGACGCCTTTTGCTTGGCTGATATTTCCAAAAAGAACGCTTTATCAAATTGCTCCCCATTGTGCACCTCAAAGTTCAACTCTCTAGGACGTAGAATTCGTACTATATTCCTTCTCCCATGACTTTAAGAGTAGGAAAATTTTGACTCTTCTCAATCTTCTCCTATTGTAATTCAATGATACGAATTATGAAATTTGTTCACACCACTCTCAGGGTGTTCTGCCAAATATTCATGCCCAAATGAGGAACTTCCTTTCTATAGGGGATTTCTTCCATCCCCATCAGGACTTCTTGCTGTCTCATTCGATATTTAGACAACCAAATCTGAAAAAGCAGTCTTAATTTGGACTTCTCCTTCTTAGGCTCTTTAATCTTTGAACTTGGGGTGTTCTTAAACAATAGCTCTGTTTCAGGTTACTAAATTATTTAGAAATTCCCAAAGTAATATACAAAACTTCTTTTGTGAAAGATTATTAGTCCATCAATCATTATTCTAATGTGACATGCTTGCACAAGAATCAAAAATACTGAGTAAGAGATGAATTAATTCAAGAATTTATTGATAGTAAGTGTCCTGAAAAGAAAAATATTCAAGAACGGGAAAGAATGAAGTTTTTTTACAAGAACCAACAAACTTGGTACAAATATTATGAAGACTAGGTGCTTTGGATATCGCCGCTTGAACTTCTCCATGCAAGCCAAGAACCATTATGAATTTAACATATGTTTAGGGAATCTACAGTACTTTGTTAATGCCCCCAAGACGTCGTACATCCTTTTATTGTTGACTTTAGCAAGATCACCATATGCCCCAATCTAACAATGTTTGAGCCGCCCTTTTCGGGTTTTCAACTCAAACTCCCTTTGGTCTTAAGGTGCCCTTTTCGGGTTTTCACCTTGGCCTCTCCCTTTTTTTTTTGGAAATCAGAGCGCCCTTTACGGGTTTTCACTTTGATTCCTCCCTTTCTTCAAGTGAAATATTTCTTAACTGAGTCTGAATTTACAGGATTCGAAATATTTTTGCCATGAATTTACAGGATTCGGAAGAGTTTTGCCATCCATTTCATTCAAAATCAAAGCACCTCCGGAAAAAGCCTTTTTCACAACATAAGGTTCTTCTCAGTTTGGCATCCATTTCCCTTTGAAATCCTTTTGTAAAGGGAGGATCTTTTTCAGAACCAAATCCCCTTCATGAAATTCTCTGGGACGAACCTTCTTATTGTAAGCTCGCATCATTCGCTTCTGATACATTTGGCCATGACGAATGGCTTTTAATCTTTTCTCTTCAATTAGGTTCAGTTGATCATATCGAGATTGGATCCATTCGGCTTCATCCAGTTTTAACTCAGCCAATACCCGGAGGGAAGAGATTTCAACCTCAATGGGTAACACTGCCTCCATTCCATAAACCAACGAAAAAGGTGTTGCCCCAGTAGAAGTCCTGATAGATGTTCGGTAAGCAAGAAGAGCGAAAGGTAACTTCTCATGCCAATCTTTGTAAGTTTCAGCCATTTTCGCCACGATTTTCTTGATATTTTTATTCGCCGCCTCCACTGCACCATTTATTTTCAGGCGATACAGTGATGAATTATGATGTCTAATGTTAAACTGATCGTAGACTTCCGCTATTGTGCTATTATTCAGATTCAACGCATTGTCAGATATGATCCTTTCAGGCATTCCATATCGACATATGATCTCCTTCTTCAAAAACTTACTGACTACTGACTTCGTGACATTAACATATGAGGCTGCTTCTACCCACTTAGTGAAATAGTCAATAACCACAAAAATGAAACGATGTCCATTAGAAGCCTTCGGTGATATTGGTCCAATGACGTCCATACCCCACATGGAAAAAGGCCATGGAGAAGTCATGACGTGAAGAGGAGAAGGAGGCGCGTGCATTTTATCCCTATAAATTTGGCATTTATGGCATTTCTTGGCATGATTGATGCAATCTCCCTCCATGGTGGACCAGTAATACCCGGATCTCATAATCTGTCTAGCCATGGTGAATCCATTAGCATGTTTTCCACAAACACCCTCATGGACTTCTTCTAAAATTTCCTTAGCCTCTACAGCGTCCACGCATCTCAACAGTACTCGATTTTTTCCCCTTTTGTATAGGATCTCCCCATCTAAGACATAGTCAATGGCTAGCCTCCTCAATGTCCTCTTATCATTCTCCGTTGCCTGATCAGGATATTCGCGATTCTTCATATATTGCAATATATCTTGGTACCAGGGATGATTATCATTCTCTGCCTCCTTAATGCTGTAACAGTGGGCTGGGATCTCATAAATACTAATTTGAATAGGCTTCATGTCATCTAATTGATTTACTTTAATCATGAAAGCTAAAGTAGTAAGAGCATCCGCCATTTGATTTTCTTCTCGTGGGAGATAACAGAAGGTAATGTTGTCAAACTCTTCGATCAATCCCAAAACCAATCTCTGGTAACGGATCAATTTCGGATCTCTCGTCTCCCATTCCCCTCTTAGCTGGTATATTACCAATGCTGAGTCTCCGTACACCTCTAATGTCTTGATTTTCCGCTCTATGGCTGCCCGTAGACCCATGATGCAAGTTTCATACTCAGCCATGTTATTAGTGCAATCAAAGTCTAATCTACTGGTGAAAGGATGATAATCTCCATTCGGAGACACCAGGGCTGCCCCAATCCCTTTGCCTAATGCATTCGATGCTCCGTCAAAGTTTAATCTCCAGGAATGATTCTCTTGGGGATCCTTTTCAGCATTTGCCACATACATCAAATCTTCATTTGGGAAATCAAAGTCTAGAGGCTCATAATCTTCCAGAGCCCTGCTAGCCAAGAAATCTGCTATCGCACTTCCCTTGATGGCCTTCTGACTTACGTATACGATATCAAACTCAGAGAGCAAGATTTGTTATCTAGCCATTCTTCTATTCAATGCTGTTGACTCCATCATATACTTCAAAGGGTCTAATTTTGAAATTAGCCAAGTCGTATGATAGAGTAAGTATTGCCTCAACCTCTTGGTTGTCCAAATCAAGGCGCAACACAATTTTTCAATAGGCGCAACACAAATCAAGGCGCAACACAATCCAGTCGTATCATGTTGACCCAGCACGCATCCCATGGAGTTGTTGAACACTGTTAAATACAAAATCAAGGGTCTATCTGGGCTGGGTGGTGACAGAATTGGGGTATTGGATAAGTATTGCTTTATCTTTTCAAAGGCTTTCTGACATTCTTCATTCCAGACATCAGGATTATGTTTCTTCAAAAGGAGAAATATGGGATCACATTTCTCGGTCAATTGTGAAATGAACCGAGCAATGTAATTCAATCTTCCTAAGAAACCTCGAACTTCTTTCTGGGTACGTGGTGACGATAGATCTCGTATTGCTTTGACTTTGTCTGGATTAATCTCGATTCCTTTTTCACTGACTACAAAGCCCAACAATTTTCCTGACCTGACTCCGAAAGTGCACTTTGTCGGATTAAGCTTGAGCTGAAACTTCCTTAATCTTAAGAACAATCTTCTCAGGACCTGCACATGTTCCTTCTCTGTTCTGGATTTGGCAATCATATCATCAACGTACACCTCGATTTCTTTGTGCATCATGTCATGAAACAAGGCTACCATAGCTCTCTAATATGTTGCTCCCGCATTCTTTAATCCAAATGGCATCACCTTATAGCAAAACGTTCCTCATAAAGTAATGAACGTAGTCTTTCCCATATCTTCTGGATGCATCTTTATCTGATTATATCCTGAGAATCCATCCATAAAAGAAAACAACGAAAATCCCGCTGTATTATCCACCAGAGTATCAACATGTGGCAATGGGAAATTGTCCTTTGGGCTTGCTTTGTTCAAATCCTTGTAATCGATGCACATCCGTACTTTTTCATCTTTCTTAGGGACTGGGACGATATTAGCTACCCACTCAGAATATTTGACCTCCAGTAAAAAACCAGCATTAAACTGTTTCTTAACCTCCTCCTTTATCTTGAGCACAATATCAGGCCTCATTCTTCTGAGCTTCTGTTGAACTGGTTTGCAATCCTCTTTTATGGGTAAGCGATGCACTACAATGTCAGCACTTAATCCAGGCATATCCTGGTATGACCATATGAAGACATCTTTGAATTCATGGAGTAATTCAATGAGGTCTCGTCTTGTCTTTGCGAGGATTTCAGTTCCAATTTTCACCTCATTCCCTTTTTCCAGACTCACAACTTCTACTGACTCTTTGTGAGGTAGGATTTGCTTTTCCTCTTGTTCCACCATCCTCAAAAAGTCCAAAGATAAACCACCCTCTTCATCACCTTCAAAGTCATGCGATTCCTCTAAACACACATTTCGTTTAAAAGGGCACTCTGAGCTCGTAGCAGTGTTATTCACGTCATTGATACACAGAGACCTATTATGGTTACAAAAGAATGTATGAATTTATGTACAATTATTTATGTAATGAACGAATATATTTAGGCGTATGAAAGAATGAAAGAATATTTACTCGAAACAAATGCAAAGATGTATTTTATTAAAATAATAATTTTTAAACATAAACCTATTTCACAAAAGAATTCTTGTCATTTCTAGGCTAAAACAACAAGTTTGTTCTGAATATTACTCTGAGACAGTTCTAAAGACTTTAGGTATTTCTTCCGTAGTCCAATTGTCTAGAACACTCCCAGGCTCATAAGGACAAATGTCCAGCCAACTTCTCTCTTCATTCCCAAGCTCATGAATGGCATTAATGTGCATATCTCCCAACGTCTCCTCAACCGATTTCTTTCTCTCCTGATGAATAATTCCTCTAGATACGAAAGTTTTGGATATGTGGGGAATTATCATTGGCTCCCACTTAGCTTTTTCCATATTTAAACGCGCCCTTCATCTTTCCTGCCTTTTCTCTATCTCCTTCCTTCTCCGTCCTCTATCTGGCTTGTATCCTAAGCCAAAATTATCTTGCTTTTCTTTCAACACCGGAACCTCAGTTCTCCCTTGAAGATATCTCCCTAGCCCTCTTCCGGGTAAAGCTCATTTTCCCATCAACAACTGTAAACCCATCTCTGTAGTTTTGGATAATTTTGGCACCAAAATTTTGTTCCCTTCAGGAACAAATGCCGTATTTACAAACTCCAAAGATCGAAATGAGCACTCTATCGACTCGTCATTGGTTTCTACATATGGCGTTTCACTGGATACAACTGCTATTATATCCTCTTCGACTTTTATTGTCACTAGCCGACCATCTGACACTAACTTCAACATCTGATGTAATGATGACGGTACTGCCCCTGCCGAATGTATCCATGGTCTTCCTAATAAGCAATTATAGGAAGGTTTGATGTCCATCACAATAAAATCTACCTCATAAACTGTTGGACCGATCAGTAAGGGTACCTCAATTCTTCCTATGACCTTCCTTTCTGTACCGTCAAATGCCCTCACTACATTTTGACAAGTTTTCATCTGCGAATTGTCTATGGGTAGCCTGTTAAGAGTGAATAACGGTAATACGTTCAAAGCTGATCCATTGTCAATCAGTACTCCTGGAAAAATACGCCCCTTGCATCGTGCAATGATATGCAAAGCTTTGGTAGATCTCATGCCCCCAGAAGGTATTTCATCATCATTGAAAAATATGAAATTATCAGCACTGATATTATTGACCAACCGATCTAGCTTACTGACAGAAATATCCTTGGACACATAGGCTTCATTTAGCATCTTCATCAACGTATTTCGATGTATTTCTGAATTCAAAAGTAAGGACAGTACAGATATGCGGGCCGGTTATTTATGCAACTGCTCAATGACATTATACTCACTATGCTTTAAAAATTTGAGGAATTCCACAGTTTCTTCCTCGTTCACTAGCTCAACTATTTTCCCTTTTTACTCCTCTTTCATAGATTCTGGATTGGCACTCACACACTGGTTCTTTGCAGTTTCTTTTCCTAGGACAGTCGTATTGCATTCGTAGTTCCATGGAACCCTCTTGCTGTCTTGGTAAGGAAAGGTTGCTGGTTTCTTTATTATGATCCTTAGCATTGCTGGAGTTCTCACCTCATCCTTCTTGGGTCGCGAGATAATGACCACAGGCCGCACTACTCTTGGAACCTTCGAAGCCTCTGATGTGCAAATGCTTCCCTCCTCCTTAACTTCTTCATAAAATTCCATCTCCTTGTTATCTATCAAGTCTTGAACCAAGGCTCTGAATTATGCACATTCCTGGATTTTATGTCCCTCCTCGTGATGGAACTTATAGTAATTTTCCACCCTTTCGAAGCATTTCTCTGAACTCAGGATGATCAATCCCCTTTTCACCATATTTTTCCAGACCCACCTCAAAGGAATTTTCACCTCTGATATGTCTTCCTTGATCTTTCTACCCATGCTCCCACCTATCATGTTCACTCTGTTATGATCAGGTAACGGATTTTCTGTATTGGGTGAATCATCTAATTTTACCACGCCCAAACTTATAAGTCTTTCCACCACCTTTTTGAACGTCGTACAATGTTCTATAGAATGCCCCTTAATTCCCGCGTGATAGTCGCACCGTGCATTTGCATCGTACCACTTGGGGTATGGAGGCTGCAGTGGTTTCAAGTGGAAATGAGCAACCACGTATGCATTGAATAGATTCTGATATAGCTCCCTATACGTCATTGAAATTGGCCTAAATTGAATTTTATCTGTATTTTGTCTTATATCAGATCTCTGCTTTGATGATCATTGCTGGTTAACAGCCACTTTTCCCGGTTGATTCACTATAACTGTCTTCGAATATGAACTCGTGTTGTTAACCTCGTTCTCTTTCTTATTCGAGGCCACCCTTCTGCTACTTTCTCCAGCATCTATTTTCCCACTTCTGATAGTATTTTCTATCATCTCACCATTCATAACTATGTCAGAAAAACTCTTAGTAGCACTCCCTAACATATGTGTAATAAATGGTGCCTTCAATGTGTTGACAAAAAGCATCGTCATCTCTCTTTCTAGAAGAGCGGGCTGAACTTGTACGGCAACCTCCCTCTATCTCTGTGCATATTGCCTAAAACTTTCGCCTGGTTTCTTTTCCATATTCTACAGAGTGATCCTATCAGGTACCATGTCAGTCACATGGCTGTACTACTTTATGAACGCCTGTGCCAAATCTCTCCATGAATTAATCTGGGTACGGTTCAATCGATTGTACCACTTGGATGCTGCCCCTATGAGGCTATCCTAGAAGTAATGAATCAAGAGTTGGTCATTATTGATGTAACCGGTCATTCGCCTGCAGAACATGGTAATATGAGCTTCGGGGCTACTGGTTCCATTACATTTCTCAAACCCTAGCATTTTGAATTTATAAGGGAGTACTAAATCCGAAACCAGACTCAATTCTTTAGCATCCATTCCATCGTAGCCTTCTGCACTTTCCATCGCTCTAAATTTCTCTTCCAGCCATTTGAACTTTTCCTCTAGCTGTTTTGGTAATTCATCATTCATTTTTTCCTTTCCAGCCGTCTCATCGAAATCATGAATAGCAGGATTAGCAAAGTTGGCTCTGGGGTTAGAGCCTGATCCCGCCTGGAAATTTATTTGCGTTGTAGCGTCGCCCGGAGGATTAATGGTAACAGAGGACCTACGCAGGTATATCTCAACTTGTTGGGGTGTAAAGTCCAGAGGATAGACAAGTCCCTCATTGTCTCCTTCTTCAATATTAAGCACAGAGCCTTTTCCTTTATCAGTTCCTTTGTTGAACCATTGAGTTAACTGAGCCATCATACTCCCTTGAGACTCCATCATTTTGTCTATCATCTTTTTCTGCTCATTCATTTACTTTTGAAGTAGCTCCTGCATTTCCGTTTGGGTTTGTTCTAATCTTTCCATTCTTTGATCCATATCCTTGGTTTTTGATCGAGTACCGTAGTGGTGCTTGGTAGGTTGGTTGGTTTCCAGATTAGCTGAGGAGTGATTTAAATTAATTAGAATCCCTTAATGTATTTATTAATATATATGAATGCAATGCATGAAATGAATGCAAAAAAGGCGTCAAGTTTGATTCAATTCCATATAGGAAAACTTTACTAGAAATTAAATTCCTTTACATAAAGTGAATTACAAATAGGACTTTGCCCTAGTACCCAGAACTCTAATCTTTCTAAGTAACAAAGCTAATTCTTGCCCCTGATCCGATTCTAATTCATACTTCACACTCAGTGTGTCAGCCTGTACTGCTAAAGTCTATATATGGTCAGCTACTTCTCGAATCTGGACCACAGCTTCCTCGATAAGATGATCTCTGCTTCTAACTTGACTCTGAAAATGGTGAAGCTGTTCATTACTATGACTCTCGTTTGCTTTCAAATGCTTGATCTGGATCTTACAATTTTGCAGCTCCGTCTCTAACTCTTCAATTCTTTTCTTCATTTCTTCAATCTTGCTCAAGTTAGCTTTCAACTCTTTTGCCAAATTTTTATTTCGATATTGACGAAGACATCCTTCCAACACAACCACCCTATCTTTTAATTCGCCTTTTTCCCTTTGGCTTTTTGACAAACTCTTTTCTAAGACTTCATTTCGTCTCTGCATCTCCTTACATTTCTGTTCCCATCTATCGGCTTTGTCTTTTTCTTCTTGGATTTCTGCTCGCCATTGTTCTGAAGTCTTTCCCGGCCCAGCAATTCTCATTGACAAACGCATTTTTTTATAATCCGTCTTCAGACTACCCAGCTTTTCCTCAGCCTTATTTTTCTCCTTCTTTAACTTCTCATTTTCAAGTTTCTGAACGTCTATATCCAATCTTAAGTTCGTCTTTTCCGCCTCCATTTGCTCTATCTTTCTCTCCAAATCCGCATTTCTCCTCTCAAAATATTGCCTTATGATTTCCAACTCAGAATGAATGACTCGCAAATGCTCTTCTATTGACTGGCTTTCTTCCTGATTTAACTTAGGTGTATTGTCATTAATCCTTCTAGCCCACCATTGATGATACTCAAGAGTTGTCATTGGTCCTACAGCGAGCCTCCTCATTCGGCGAGTTTGTTTCCATGCACTAGCCATCTCTTGAATCTTCTTTTTATAACCATCATCCTTGTACGAAAATTCACAATCAGCTATCCCTTGGATCGCAGGTATAAATTGCCTTGATCTATATTGCCTTAGCACCAATAATGGGGCATATCCAGTAGCTCCCCAAACCCCTAGCAAAGGAACCCAATCAAAACTACCACACCTATACATGATCTCATCTGGAAGTAACAAAGGAGCTCTCCACTCAATGTCCTCCTCTCGAAGATTTTGAAGAATTGCTATCCACTTCTCCTTCGAAATGTCGTCTCCCCTGGGCGTAACAACTATATCCTTTAGTGGTGAATAATTTTCAGAGAAAACCCGATACAAAACTTTATCCACTTTCCAAAAGTGACTGTGAAACCATGCGAGTAGAAGCTGTGCACATCAAATAAATCTAACTTCGCCTATCTTCTGGCATGCACTCAATGACCTGAAAGTCTCTGCCAAAATTGCTGGAATCGGTGTAACTTTCTTATCGAGTCGGTCGAATAAATCAGTGACTGTTTCATCTACATACCCCAAGGCTTTAGGGAAGACAACCAAGCTGTATATACTTAAAGCAAAAACATCTAACCTTTTCCTTACATCTGGGTGTGTGAGAATTGCATCTTTCAAGCCTCTCCAAGGAACGCACTTACTATCACCCTTTTGCTTAATTCGTGCGACAACCCGCTGCTCGCTCATTCCTGTTACCCTCATCAGCTTCTTGGAAAATGTTGGCATATTTACCGCTCTCGAATAGACCCTATCCACTTGAAACTTTAAGCAACAGAGTAAAGCCATATACTCCTCTACCGTAGGAACTAAATCGACCTTCCCAAACGTAAAGCAACTATAAACAGGATTCCAGAATTGGGCGAGGGCTTGAAACAAGTGCTTGTCTACCTTCACATCAAGCAAATAAGGCAGATCCCCATAATTATCATAAAAGAGCTGTCTAACCTCATCACTCCACTGACCCCAGATTTCCTTCAATTCTTACAAATTGTTTTGAGTTACACTGATATGCGTAAAGTCCCATAACTCCGATACATGCCCATCAGCCAAACTATCACCCTTTTCTTACTGCATTGTTTCAGACCAAGTTCGAACAGCCGCATTGTCCTCCACTTTATCAAGAAACCCGCTTTCCATGATAAGCCTTCTATCTAGCAACTGAATTTGGATTGACGCCTTTTATGATGAAATGAAATGTCATGTCATGCAAATAAAACACCAAAAGTCAGTATAACATAGAAACACAAGATATAATCAAGAAATAGTAAAGATCCCTAATTGGATATCTATTAGGGTTTGGTATGACTCTACCTAGGGTGGATTCCTAAGGTTTATTATATGAAGTTTGGCTTCTAGAGTAAAGGTACCCGAACCAGCAAATTCCTCAATCCTCACCCATTATAGGCTCATATGGACCAAGTTCAGTTCAGGGGAATACATTTCCCTATGGCTGCACGGAGATGAAAATCTCACGAAGACATAGGTACGGATGTATCCCGAAAGCAATCCACTACCCTACACGGAGGTAAAAACCTCACGAAGGCATAGCTTCTCACTCCCACTTAAAAGGGTAAAAACGTTCAACTCATGAAATGTAGAATGCAAACAATATTTAAACAAAAAGATAATGAATGCAAAATGATGTCATGAGTTTTTTAAAAAAAAATATTTTCTCGACCATAACACAAAAATTAATCAACTTTGTGGCTCGACTCTCTTATTTTTTTTAAAAAAAAGTCCCAGTGGAGTTTCCAAGCTGTCGAAACCATTTTTTTGAAAACAAAAAATTTAGTTGTCGACTTAAAAAAATAAAAATTGGGAGTCGCCACCAATCTTTTATTAGGGTGTGATTGGATCACCTAAAAAAATAGCTTTGGTCTACAAGTTTAGAAAACGGGTTCGGGAGTCAGTTACGTACGAGGAAGGATTAGCACCCTCGTAACGCCCAAAAATTGGTACCTAGTTAATTAATTAATGTCTTAAGGTCGAGAATTTGGAAAAACGTAATCCTTAGTAAAACTTAAAAGGCTACGTATTAAGACCCTTATTATTTCAGAGAAAGAAGATACCACACCCAATGCGTTAGGGCACAGCATTCTAATTTTCCCCCAAAAATGAATTGGGCCAAAATACTTGTACAATAAAACTTTAAAAGAATATCCACTTATCCAAGATTTAAGAAATCACACCCAATACGTCAGGGCACGATTCCTCTAGAATCTCAAACTCGGAATATTTCCTTTACTTTAAAAGAACATCCACTTATCCAAGATTTAAGAAATCACACCCAATACGTTAGGGCACAATTCCTTTAAAATCCCAAACTCGGAATATTTCCTTTATAATTTTTAAAAAATCTTCATTTCGAGAAATCAATGCGTCACATCCAATACGTTAGGACACAACGTGTTGAATTCCCAATAATGAGTTTTTAGTTGGTTTAAAGAGCAATCCTCGATTGTTAGATTTTCAAAAAAAATCGGAACCCAATACGTTAGGGCTCAATTTCCTTGAGCAATCCTAAATACGAGTATTATCTCAATTTTGAAAATTATATTTTTAAATTTGAGTTTTTTTTAATAAAAAATAAAATGATGTAACATAATTTTATATGCGCAAATGTCATAATAACAATGATAACAAATACAATAATAGCATGGAAATAATACAAACAAATGAATATAAATAATGACATGCAAAAGATATAAAATAAATGAGCAGAAAATATGCAAACATATATTAATAAGCGAATAATTAAAATAAATAACAAGAAATACATACAAGTACACATAAAAATACATAGGTTTGAAATAAATAATATCAAAGATAATTAAATAAATAAAACAAGTATATATATAAGTACGCGAAAAAAATACTAATTTAAAAAAAGGCATAACTACATGTTTTTAAAAAAAAACATATATACAATATAATAATAATTACATATAAGAATTATAAGATAAGATAAAAACAATTGCATTATTAAAAAAGAAAGAAAAAAAAATATTGATTTTTGAAGAAAATATGAAAAAAGGACTAAATTGGATTATAAATAAAAATATGGGGTAATTTTGCAAATAAATAAAGTCTGGAGGACTAAATTGTATACGCGAATTACAAAGAGGGGCTGGAAGGGAAATTTTCCCTTCTCCTCTAAAACGATGTCGTTCAAGAAGGGTTAAATTGAAATTAAAATAAATTAAAAGGGGAATTTTAAAAAAAATAAAAACCTAATTATAAAGATATTTAAAGGTGGAGGGGCTAAAAGCGCAATTTGCCTCTCCGCATAAAAACACGTGGATCTTGGGTCCTGGTCGGGTCAACGCGCAGATCCTCCCCTCAAAACGGCGCCGTTTTCAATTGGCTATTTAGGCCAAAATTAAAACCAAATTTCATTTCAAAACCCATTTTTAAAAAAACCAAATCTTTCAAAAAAAAACCTCTAAGCCCTTCAGTCCTCCGACCATCGGTCAGTCATCGGACGATCACCGGCCACCGCGCCGACCGCCGTTCTCCGGCGCCGGCACCAACGTCTGTGGTGGCCGGAAAAGGGAAAAAAATCCTCCTTTTAGCCTTCTCGACCCCCTTTGCCCAAATTTGGGCTTAAAACTTTCAAAATAAAGGCAGAGACGCCTCAAAAACTCGAGAAACCTTTCGGTTTCTGACCGTCTTTCCTCGGAGATGATTACCTCGGAGGCACACGACGGTTTAGGCTCCGAACGCAGGTTGTTTCCTTCCTTCCCTTATCTATTTTATTCGTACGTAAATAAAAAATACATGTAACAGTAGAAAAATAAATAGAAATTGCAAGTATCAACCTTTGCTTCAATGTTTGCTTTTGATATTGCGTAAGTAGTAGTTTGTATTCTTTTATTTCGAAAATCCCGGCCCCTTTTACAGTATTGTCTATGGCTTTATATAGCCGAATGAAAATACAACAATAGAAACAAGAAATTTGCTTGATTTGATCTTGATTCGATTTGATTTTTCTTTCCTTTCTTGTGTTTGCAGGTGAAGATTCGGCTACGGCGCAAACGAGCTTGGTGGTTGCGGCGCAGATGACCTAGAAACCCTAGGGTTTCTAATTTTTTCGGGCCATTGTATTTGGGCCTATTTTATTTCAGTTTGGGCCATGTATTTTGGGCCACCTTATCTGGTTTTGGACTTGTAAAAAAACTGGACTTTTATTTATTAAGGGCCGGGAGAAATTTAAGCATTACACTCTCTCCATATAGTTTTTCTAAGATAATCCTAATAGTCTTTATAATCGATCACGAAATATTTCAATTCCTATATCATAAGATGCCACTCCCATATTTATCATTTCGAAGTTATTTGAGAGAAACTTTTGTCTCGTGCAATATACCACAATCATTTGCAGCAAGCAAAATGTCGTTAACATATAGAACTAAGAATATAAACTTGCTTCCACTATCTTTTGGTATTTACACCGATTAACGATATTCTCTTGAAAACCAAAAGACTTTATGGTATCATTAAACTTGATGTACCATTGTTGTAAAGCTTTTTTATGTCCATATATTGACTTCTTAAGTTTACACACCATATAACATTTTCCTTCAATTGTAAAACCTTTAGGTTGGTCCATATAAACTTCTTCCTTAAGCTCTCAATTTAGAAATATTGTTTTCATATCTATTTAATGTAACTCTAAATCATAATGAGCTACCAATGCCATAATAATTTTTAAGAAGTCTTATTTAGAGATTGGTGAGAAAGTCTCTTTATAATCAATATCATCTTTCTGAGTGTAACTTTGTCAACAAGTCTAGCTTTATATCATTTGATATTGCCATTTGAGTCACATTTGGTTTTAAAAACTCATTTACATCAAACTCATTTTGAACCTTTTGGAAATTCAACAATATTCCAAACTTTTTTGTTTCATAAATTTCATCTCATCTTTCATGGCACTTAACCATTTATTAGAATCATCACTATTTATGGATTGTGAAAATGAAACTGGATCTTTATTAATTCCAAGATCAAATGCAAATAAACCACATAATCATCATGAATGGCTGGTTTTCTCTTTTTTTTAGATTTCTTAATAGTGTCATTTGTGGTTAATTTTTCATCAATCCTTTGTGAGTTATTTTCTTCTAAGGGTGTTTCATCATTTAAATATTTTTTAACATTATTTGGACATTCATTAACTGTTGGAACGACTTTTGTAGTAGATGTGGATAAAGGGACATTTATAGGTGTAGGAAATTATACTCTAATTTCTTTTATATCCACAACTTGTTTTGAAACACTCCCACTAACTTCACATTTCTCAAGGAATCTAGCATTACAAGTTTTTACAATTCTTGAACTATGATTTGGTACATAAAACCTATATCCTTCATATTTATCTAGATAACCAAAAAAGTATCCACTTATCATACGAGATTCTAGTTTTCTTTCATGTTAATTATATATTCTTACTTCCGTTTGGCAACCCTAAACATGTAAGTGCCTTAGGCTAGGTTTCCTTCCAGTCTACAACTCGAAATAAGTTTTTGGAATTGCCTTACTAGGAATCCTATTCATAAGTATATATCAGTTTTGAGTACATGCATCCACAATGATATAGGTAATGATGAGTTACTCATCATACTCCTCACTATATCCAATAAAGTATGATTACGCCTTTTACAACACCATTTTGTTGAGGTATGTCTAGTATAATATATTGTGCATATATGCTATGTCTTTCTAGGAATTTAGCAAATGGACTTGGTCATTGTCCTGATTCAGTAAATTTTCCATAAAATTCACCACCTCTATCACATCTTACCATTTTCACTTTTCTATCTAATTCCCTTTCAACCTCATTAATGTATATCTCAAGGGAATTTATTGATTGACATTTCTCATCAAGCAAATACATATAACAATACCGTAAAAATCATCAATAAAGGTGATAAAATATTTTTCTCTATTAAAAGATGGAATATCAAAAGGTCAACATATATCGATATGTATTATCTCAAGAAGGTGGGTACTTCTTCTGACACTTTTCTTAGTTTGTTTGGTTTGCTTTTCCTTAATGCAATCCACACATACATCAAGATCAGTTTAATCTAGATTAGGTAAAATCTCATTCTTCACTAATCTTTATAACATTTCTTTGAATACATGACCCAAATGTTTATGCCACAAGTAAGCAAACTTTTTATTTAGCATACTACACTTAATTTCAAAATTGATATGATCAACAAGTAGAGATTCCGCAAAGACGTTATCAATTTTCAATTTATATAAACCATCAATAAGGTTTCCTAAACCTAAAGAATATTATTCTTAAATAAACTGCCAAACTTAACATAAAACCTAGAAACATCAAGTTTTGAAATAGATATAAGGTTCCTAGAAACTAAAGGTACATAAAAAGTTTGAAATAAGTCTAACTGATGACCAATATCCAAGACCAAACGATAAGCCACTATTCCTTCAATCGGAACCTTCATACGGTTTCCCATATACAGGAAATTTTTAGTTGGGTTTGTGGTTTGGATCGAAAGGAATCTCTACATCATGTTGGATACATGAATAGTAGCACCAGAATCAAATCACCAAGTATTATTAGGAACTTCAACTAAGTTTAATTCAAAACATACAGATGTTGGAAAATCAGGTTCGAAAAATGCAGCGGAAAATAGGTTTAAGGAAAAATCAGAATTTTAATTTTTTTCAAAAAACAAAAACTTGGTTGTGTTATTATCTAAAATAATAAACATTTAATCAAAATTGTATATTTATGTTTCATCTAGGATGAATGCTTCGACCGAGTAGTCTTATCTGCTATCCTCAAACTCACATCTGTCGAGTGTGGGCTCGCTTTGAATCATCAACTTTTTCACAAAACTTTATTGGACAAACTTTATTGGAATTTGGTTTCTTTCAATTTGGCCCAAGTCTTCCTATTTGATTGAAGGGCACAAATTACCGTTCCATTTTGGTCCATTAATCAGAGAATATAAAACAGTTGAATGACATTTCCAAAGCAATATATGTATTTTAACATTATAACTATTATCAAACTCAAACACATTTATTTTCCTATTTAAAAGTTGGAGAAAGATTATAATTAATTTTAAATATTATATAAAAATATATCTCCAATAGCCGATCCAATCTTTCAAGATAGGCACCCTCAATTTTTCTGCAATTGATTTTAGTGAGAATTTCATGAAAATTGAGAGCTTTATAGTAAAAAAATTTAAAGCACACCCTTAACTAATTAAGGGTGGTAAAACTTTGGATGAATTTCGAATTAATCCACTTCGAATTTGTAAATTTGTAAATTTTTCTTTTGAATGTGAATGCAAATTAGTGTGAAATAATTATTTTTCTTTCGGATAGTGAATATGAAACAATTATGATAATTACTTATCTTGCCTGTCTAACTCCTAAAATTACTATTTTATCTCTGTATATATAAACTATTAGAAAAGTAAAATTGTAATAATGTAATATAGAAAAAATTCATATAGTTTATGTTTTAATTTTTTTGAAGATTTATGTTTAAATATTTGTTTGATTTTAAAAATATTAAAAATAAGTAGTAAAAATTAAACATGGGATGAATATTCATGGAAGTAGTAATGATTTTCAACATTATGCATCTATAGTGGAGTGGAGCAAATGGTGAAGCAACCCTAGCCAACTTAGGGCTAATTTGGCAATACTTTTGAAAAGTGTTGTGGAAAAGTACTTTTGAGAGTACTTTTAAAAAATTTAAGTGTTTGGTATTGCTGTCAAAAAGTGCTTTTAAGAAATAAAATGCCCATTTTAGACATGAATAAAGTAACAAATATGTATTTAAATAATGTTCAAATTATTTAATATTATGATATTTTAGCAAAAATATAAAAAAAAATTTATTATAACTTATTGTTAATATTTTAATATATAATATTAATTTTAAATATTTCTAAGTAATTAATATTAATTATTTATTAAATTTAATTAAAATATTTAAACTATATTTAAATATTTAAATATAATAATTAAATATTTGTAATTAGATATTGACACAATTGTATTATTTTAAAAATTATTTTTTATTTTTAATTAATGCTTTTAACACATTTGTATTATTTTATTTTAAAAAAGTCTTCTACCGTCTATTTGGAAGAAGAAATAGTAAGGTTAAAAAAGTAAAATACCAGCCAAAAACACTTTTGCGCTAAAAAAAGGTAAAAAAATCTACTTTTTTATTTGTAAAAAAGTACTTAAAATAAGTTAAAAAATTTTACCACATTGACGTCTGATCTTTATTGCTTTTTAAGGAAAAACACTTTTTAATGGAAAAACTCATCTGAGAAGCATTAGAGAACACAACCTTAGGAACAATGTGGATTTAATAATAGGCATAATTGCAAAAAGAAAACCCATCAACATTTGGGGCTTTTGATTTTGTACCCTTGATCTTTTTTTATTTACACTCTCAACTTATGATTTTTTCAAAAATCAGTCCAATTTTAATAATAAAGGTGAGTTGACAATCGGTCAAGCATTGGTCAACAAAATAAACCTATGTAGTATGCCACTTAAGCCCAGTGACATCATCTAAAAAATTGTTTAACAGTTTTTTTTTTCATTTTGTTTCCTTCTTTGTTCTTCTCTCTTTCTCTCTTCCTTCTTGTTACATTAAAAACACACACACCACCATTTTCATGCCCACACCTGCATTTCACTCTCTCAAATACCCATTTCAGCTGAATATATTTGTTTGTTGCTTTTTAACTGAATATATTTTGGCTCTCAAATATTTCTGGGTTTTGAATTGTTCTCTGTTCAATTGTTTCTTCCATTTTGCTTGACGATGGTTTGCTTGTACAAGAAGGCACTTGCAGCGATACGATGACCTTGGCCACCGCCAAGTTGTTAGGTGAATTCTCTATTCCTGCTTTGAAATATCTGAAAAGTTAGAATATTTGGGTTTTTTCTTTAAAGAAATGGTATTTTGATTCTTAAATGAAGTTGATAAAATGGGTGTTCTTTATTTATGCGAAAACTCTTCCTTTTATGGTCTTTTGACTCGTTTTTCCTACGTTTATGTTAATGAATTTTTGTTGATTTTGCCCGAGATTTAACTTGTCAATTATATCTCCATAATAGGCTATGAAACTTATTGGTTTGGTGAGAAAATGAACTTTTGATCTTAAGAAATCTCAAATTTTCTCTCTTTCTCAAATTTTCGGATGAAAAATGTTCCAACCAAAGATATTGTGTGGGGGTTGCCAATAGAGACGGGGAATGAAGTGAGGGAAGCAAGCGAAGATGGGTGTTTGTAAAGGGAGAAAATCTGGGAAATCAGTTAAGAGGAGAAGAGAGAAAGAGAGAAGAAAGATGGAAAAAAATAAAAATAAAATTATTTTGATGACATCATCATGCTTATGTGGCACACCACATAAGCTATTTTGTTAACTTGCCCTTTGACTGATGGTTAACTAACGTTTACAGTTAAAATTAAATTCATTTCAGAAAAAATCATAACATTGAGAGTGTCAATAAAAAAAATCAAGGGAACAAAATCAAAAGCCCCCAAACGTTCAGGGGTTTTTTGCAATTATGCCTTGATAATATTTACCCCGACCCACTCCATGCCATCCCTATCCTCAACAGCATGTTAAGGCATAGATCAGCAGCTATCCTCTGATAGCCCAAGTTCAAATAGGCATCTCCAAGCAAAGCATCATGCAATAAGCCAATAACCCCACTAATGAAGTCTTCCTGAAATTACTTGTATTATGAATAGTAGTCAAAGTAATTGGAAAAAATGCAGATCCTTTCTTTGAAAGATGAGCACTAAATATCAACGACCTATCACTTAACACAGCTGTATGCAACTTCTATAAGACGGCAAGATTAGGTTTACAACTGTTGGATCACTAGCAAGTGAATCATATATAGACCATAATCTAAATTTATATTCAAACCATTAATAGATGACCCTGATATCTATGTTGGACAATACCAAACCCAACTGAACACCCACCATACCACTATTAAACATCTTTATCACACTTGCCTCCCTCTCTGAGCATCAAGAGCACATTT
The DNA here is from genome assembly GCF_007990345.1 of Gossypium hirsutum. Taxonomy (NCBI): domain Eukaryota; kingdom Viridiplantae; phylum Streptophyta; class Magnoliopsida; order Malvales; family Malvaceae; genus Gossypium; species Gossypium hirsutum. The sequence goes on from NC_053448.1 coordinate 10,707,866, forward strand.
TACCAACGCATATGACAACCAATACCAAGATAACATCCAAAACCCAGCTGAAACATAATAAGATGTCCTATATACCACTTTCTACAGACAACCTGGCAAGGAAAGTAAAAGAAATATTACTTGCATCCTGGTTGCAGTTGTCTTATAACTAGTCAATCACAATATGCTCCATGGTAACATTTCTAGTAGGTTCCAACTCTTACAATCTAATCATAATGGCCATATGATATATTGCTACAAAACAGGCATCTATATAAAGCCAAGGGCATGGCAAATTCATGCCTGGACTCCTTTTACAAGAAAAGCTAGACCAAAGCGACATCAAGAATTCAAAACTTATTCATCCATAGTTCCAATAACAAGAAGCATGGTGCATCAGTATACCATTCATGAAACTAAAATCCTGACCAATCATGACTATACCTCCTAAACTTCTAAAGAAAGACAGCACTTCAATTTCCAATAATGATATTTTCTTTCTAAGAACTATGGAGAGAGCTTAATGTCAAAAGCTAAGACAGGATATCAGAAAAGCAATCTCAACCAATTCCCATTATGCAACAATAATTATATAGTGCATTAAACCAAGTAATAGAATTAAGAAACTAATAAGAAAATATTAATACTCAATTCCCAGATACAACCAAATTTAGACAATTAACTTCCTTCAAAGCATATATGATCAGTGCAGACTAGAGAAGGATTCAAAAAAAAAAACGCATCACTCATGAGAACATAGAAAACATTGATTCACACTTGAGAATAGATGCTGCTCGATTGAGAAATAATCCATGTCACTTACAACAATTGAAAACAACCAAAACAAGGGAAAAAAAAACCTAAATTCTTATCCGAACCAGCTCATCTATGTATCAAAACTGGAAATATTCTCCCTGTAAAAGAAAAATAAAAGAGCTGGATAATCCAAAACATACTCATGTATAACCTCTAAGAATCATAGGAACCCAAAACATAGAAAAAGAGAAATATTTACTATTACTCTTTTTTTTTTCCCACATTCCAATTTAAGCTGAAGCCTTCAAGTTAGGGCACTCCCTCGCAAAATGCCCTGCCTCGCCACATTTATAACATTCTGATCCTTTGTTATTGCTACAATCCCTCGCCAAATGCCCAAACCCTCCACAATTAAAGCAGCCTCTGCCTCCACCGCCAGCGCCACTGTTTCTATTGCACTCTCTGGCAAAATGCCCAAATTTCCCACAGTTGTAGCACTTCCCAGCCCCACCAGCAGCAGATCCGCCGGCATCTCTCCTACACTCTCTTGCAAAATGCCCCGCCTCACCGCAATTATAACAAGAACCGCCACCACCACTGTTGTAAGCAGAGTTGTTATAGTTATCATTGTTGTCTAAAGAGATAAGGTTGTTACTGCAATCCCTGGCGAGATGATTCAGATCCCCGCAGTTATAACAACCGCCGCTTCCGTTCCTCCGATCGTTTCCAGCCCTCCAACCGCCGCCGCCAGTGCGACGGTCCTTCTTGCTGATTTGTGAGCCACCAATTGCGGTGACATCAACAGCCTGGGTCTTGCCTCCGTTGCCTTGGGAAACAGTGAACTCAACAGATTCACCCTCAGCGAGGCTACGATAGCCTTCGGATTTGATGGAAGATTGATGAACGAAGAGATCTTCGCCACCATCGTCGGGATGAATAAAGCCGAAACCCTTTTGGTCATCGAACCAAAGGACCTTGCCGGTGGATCTTGATTGCTGATGTTCCTGCAGTTGCTCAGCCATGGAAGGTAGTGGCGATAGTGATGGGAGAGAAAGTGAGATGATTAGATTTAGGGTTTTGATTGAGAAAAGAGGAGAAGAGAGGGATTTATAGCAAAGGCTACTCTAATTGTGGGGGCACCACCGACTTTTTACTCCTCAACTACTTAGGTTTAGAGTTGTAGGTCATCATCATCTTATTCCTGTCCTTTCTTTAAATTTAATATTCAGTTATTATCCTTCAATTTATTTCTCATTCCATCTCTTAAAAGAACTCAACACTCGATCGATACATCAACTTCTTAACATTAACATGTACCGAATGATATGACTTAACGTGTTGCATTCAATTCAAAATTGTCTTTGTTACTCTCTTTTTTCTGATTGCTTAAATAAATGACTTTTCACATTTTTTCCTTTTTCTTTTTCCTCATCTTCTTCCTTACTTGACCTAGCCACCACCCAATTCTATCCACCATCATCATCAGTCTACTCCGACCCTCTCAACTCCTTCCAAACCCTAACCTAAACCAAATCTATAATCTTCCAAACTCAAATCTCTAGTAACCCACAACAAGGGCAAAGCCTAGACTCTTTTTTCGGGAGGTGGAATTTAAATTATAAAATGTATGGGTGCTAAAATGCAATTTTATTGGTGTATTAACTTATAATTTTACTATTTTTAATAAGGACCAAATTAAAAAATTGTTTTTGGAGGGCCAATATACAATTTTATCATATTTTAACTTAAAATTTATAAAATTTAAAAGGCTTAAAGGAAAATTTTCCTTTTGAAGGGCCAAAGCTTCTACCAACCCCCTATTGGGATCTAGTGTCTTTAGTGTAGTAATATCATCAAATGCACTTGTAGTTTTTCGAATGGATTGGTTTAAATAAAAATTTCATTATTCGGGTTTTTTACACAAATAAAACCAAAAATTAAAAAAAATATCAAAATAATATAAGCATTTTATTAAGTATCAAAATGATACAAACAGTAGTGAAGGGACTACCATAGGCGGCACCAATGGTGCCAGTGGCAAAGGCTGCACCAAAGGTGCCACTGCCACAGTCAGCACCTGTAACACCCCCTAATCCCTTATCAATACTAATTTTATTTTCCCAATTTAACTCCATATTCTCTCTTAATTCTTACTATAAACTTATTTTAACTCTTTATTTTCACCATAAATCTCTAATTTCAAAATTCTCTCAATTTAATCCCTACTATTCAAAACTTATTTTTTATTTTACAAATCAACCCTTTACTAACTTCTAACTTGAAATTCAATCAATTTAATCCCTAATTTATCAATTAATCCAACATGAATAACATATAAAAATTTACTAACTTTCAAAATTTCAACTTAAATCAAGTAATATTTTGTTCTAAGATTCTAAAAATATCAAAATTACAAGAAAATTGACTAAATTAACTTATCAATTGAGCTTGGAACTTCAAAACCTCAATTCTCCTTTTTTTTTTTCTTTTCTTTCTCCTTTCTCCTCCTCTGTTTAGTTTTTCAATTCTGTTTCTTTCTCTTTTATTTCTTGTTTTATTATTATAATAATATAATATAACAATATACTTATTATTTAAGTAAACATAATATATAATATATATTTTAAATTAAAAATATCTTAGATATTTCTTTTGTTATGCCGCCTCAATTTAGGCGGATAGCATAATTGCCTATTTGGTCCTTTTAACTTTCTTTAATCTATAATTAAACTTTTATCTTTATTGCAATTTAATCCTTTTTCATAATTAACCTCAATTTAGAAAAATTCACTTAATTAAAACTTAATTAACTACACAACTAACTTCGTAAATATTTATGATAAATATTTATGAGTCCAATTTACCGAAATAGAGTCTCGGGAATATTTTTTTTCAATTTTATCCTTTTTAATCAATTAACCATCAAACGTTAAAATTTCTTAACGAAACTTTAATACTACCTTAATGACACTCCGTAAATATTTATAAAAATATTTACGGCTCAGTTTATAATATCGAGGTCTCGATACCTCGTTTTCGACCCAATTTACCTAATAATTTCTTTTAAATCACAAAATTCACTAATTCAAAAATATTTCTAAAATCACGTTTAACTTATAAGTATTAATTAATAAATTTTTCTAATTGTTTCATCGAATTTAGTGATCTCAAATCACTGTTCTGGCTTTTTTCGTATTTTTCTTATTTTCGAATTTTTTATAAAAATAGTATTAAAAATAAAATACCGAAAAAATATGTTTATGAAAAAATAAAATACGAAAAGAAACAAAAAAACAAAAATAGTATATTTACTGAAAGTAATAAAATTCGAAAAAAAGAAGAAGAAAAATACGAACAAAGGGCCAAAATAAGGGTTTTTCACTAAATTTATATAAAAAACACACTAAAATAATACATTTCAAACATTATGTACTAAAATAATATAAAATAACAAAATACGAAAATAGTATATTTTTTGAAAGTAATAAAATCTGAAAATAAGAAAAATACGAATAAAGGGCCAAAATAAGGGTTTTTTACTAAATTTATATAAAAAAACACACTAAAATAATACATTTCAAACATTATGTACTAAAATAAAATAAAATAAATAGACACGAAAATAATATATTTTTTGAAAGTAATAAAATCTGAAAATAAGAAAAATACGAACAAATGACCAAAATGAAGGTTTTTTACTAAATTTATATAAAAAACACACTAAATTAATACATTTCAAACTTTATGTAATAAAATAATATAAAATATAAAGTTTAAAATGTATTAATTTAGTGTGTTTTTTTATATAAATTTAGTGAAAAACCCTCATTTTGGCAATTTGTTCGTATTTTTCTTATTTTCGGATTTTATTATTTTAAAAAAATATATTATTTTCGTATTTTATTTTTTATATTATTTTAGTGTGTGTTTTATATAAATTTAGTGAAAAACCCTTATTTTGGCCATTTGTTCGTATTTTTCTCTTTTTTTTTGGATTTTATTACTTTCAGTAAATATACTATTTTCATTTTTTATTTCTTTTTGTATTTTATTTTTTCATAAACATATTTTTCGGTATTTTATTTTTAATATTATTTTTATAAAAAAATCTGAAAATAATAAAAATACGAACAACTGGGGGGTGCCGCCTCTGCCACTGGCACCATTGGTGCCGCCTGTGGCGGTCCCTCCACTACTGTTTGTACCATTTTGGTACAAAATAAAATGCTTGTATTATTTTGGTATTTTTTTAATTTTTTTGTATTATTTGTGTAAAAAACCCTCATTATTCACATCAATATCTTTTAGGTCAAATTCTTCTATTAGACCTTATATTTTTTTGTAAATTGTGGATTTAGTACCTATACTTTAATTTGATCAATTTTAATCCTTCGACTTTTCAAATTTTGAAATTTTAGTTCTAACCCAATGGTAACAATTAAATATGTTTGGTTAAATTATGTCGTTATTCATGTAATATGCATAAAGTTATAGATGCAGTCTTGCTCGCTAATTAGATGATTCTTAGTGGCTATTTTTTTTAATTTCAAAATTTAATTCTTAATGCAAACGAAAGTCGTTAAATCTATTAACTGATTTTTTTGTGAGTAACATGGGAAAATAACAAACAGACATAACATTACACATGTGATAATATGTTTGACACATCAAATTTTAAAAATAACATAACTTAATGAATGTAATAGTTATCAACTGGTTAGGACTAAAATTTTCAAATTCTAAAAGTACAGGGACTAAAAATGACCAAATTAAAGTACAAGTACTAAATTCACAACTTATGCAAAGTATAGGGTTTAATAGAAAATTTTGACCTATCTTTTATACAATGTCCTCAACGGTTTTTTGCACACAAAGCAAAATGTAAGCAAATATTAGTTCGTTGTTTATCTAACGTTTAACTAATTTTAAGTTGCATTGTGTGGTTGAATCATAATGCAGAAAAGACATATTATATTAGTAGATAATCTAAATGGTTCATAGTCTAGTAGAAATTGAGCAAGTTGATTAAAATACTATTATGTCATATGTCATGTCCAATTAGGGACATACTTTATCTTAAGTATCAAAGTGGATGACTTTCAGAAAATATAGATATAGATATGATTATCTAGATTAATAGTACATCGAACATGACCTAAGTAGAATAAATACTAAATCTGTTAATGGACTTATTCACTTGTGACATTCATAGTGTGGCTTACCTCAATCTTTAGTTATAAGTAACAGGCCATGTGTGTGTGACTCGTAGACTTTGATGTATTAAAAGCTTGAGTTTAATTGGTAATAGAGCCGAAATCTGGCATGTTGGGTATACGACTTCTACATAACATAACTTCACTTAAAATAGTGGAATTTATAGCCCAATAAAAGGTAAATGATATACTATTATAGACATTACATGATAGATAGAAAAGTAATGTGACCACTGCTTATTTCCCTAAGACAAATGATTTGGTTACTATTTGTTAGTAATTGGCTTTTTCATGAAAAAATATGTAATGGTTACCATGAGATAAGATAAGATCATGTTAGGTGAGCGGATTTAACCCAAAAAAATTAAGAATATCCTATGATGGTAACACACATAGGACAAAGTCATTAGGCAAGCACATGATAAGTTACTTTTGTTATGGTATATAATAAGGGAGAACTCAATCATGGTACTTTAGTGGAATGATTCAATGACTAAAAATGTCGCAATTAATAGACGAAGAGTCGAAAGTTAATTACAAATTATATGAGCCTTAATTATATATGTCTAATCAGTCCCTCCGCTAACTCGATGCTACTCTAAATGGTTTGCAATTGAACTAACATGATGAATAAAAACAAGAAATTAAAGAAATAGACCGCATATATCACTATCCGAGTAAAAGTGTTATTGATTTCTTTGAATTATTATTTAATTTATTCTAATTTAAGTATTTGAAATTCAAAGTGGAAATTGAATTAGTTAGTCATTAAGGTTTTAGTGAATGACTTGTCGTCAAATGTAGTAGTTAATTCAGATCATTTCCACACTTAAGGAGCTTGTTTTCTAGCCAATTTAGTATTTTATATTACATTTTCGGTATTTAGGACTTAGGATTAAATGTTAGTAAAATAAATGTTTTTAACACATTTTGTGAGTGTTGTGACCAAATAGGCCTTAGGTAGTACTAATATGTTCAATTGAGTGTGTAGGATGAAGATTTAAAGACCCAATTGATGTGGAAGGAAGGGAAGAGTGATGCACAAGCTTCCCAAGACTTCAAAGCATGAAACAAATGACACAATGTGTATTTTACATGTCGTGTCGCACCAAGCAAAGGCTATGGCACGACACAAGTCGACTTGCCGCCCAAGATTGTTGAGGCTATTTTTGTCAACACAATCAACCTTATATGAAGACCTAGGACGTGTCGAAGACCTAATATGGGTTGCCAACACTTTTATAAATAAGACATTAGAGGTTTGAAGTAACTAAGTCATTATAGATGCAGTAAAAAATTATATGAGGTAGTTTAAAATTCATATAACACATACAATTAATATCCAATACAAGGGACAAGCCCAAAGGCTCATCTGATTGCAAATGAGCAGTAACCCTAGTCCTAGAGACTAGGTATAGTGGCGTGTCACTGCCCCTAAGTATTCCCAAAGGGGAATATCTGTCTTTTTGTATTAAAATAATATTATTTATTTAACACTTGTTCAACTGAGACTTTTGTTTTTCTCTATATATAGAGACCATTGGCTAGGTCAAACATACATCACTTAAGCATCGATACTTTGTCAAAATCTAGTATGATTTATTTTCCTAAAATAAAGTCTATATTTTGAGAGATTTCGTCTTTTTAGTTTCTAGCCTTTGAGATACATTCATATCCCCTCTAAATATTAATGAAATTTTCATTCTTTGCAATTGGTTTGTGAAATTAAAGCCCACACTTTAAATGGATCGGAGTTTGAGATTAGTGGAGAAGATCGTTTTGGTTAAAAGTTAAGAAACAAATAGATTGCCTAACTCAAAGCATAGATGCTAATTTGGTTATGGTTTATTACTACAAATAACACAACTTCTTGGCTTTAGAAAGTTTCAATTTTTCACTGTGCAACAAAATTATTTCTAAACTGAAATTTCCCAACAATTGGTATTAAAGCCAGATTGTCCTATGTTTATAGCATAAACTGAATACTGAATTTCTCCCTCTATTGCTCTCATTGTTTGATTAAAATTGACAAGAAGTGTCATTCTTAATTATTTTCATGTTTTAGATTATATATGTAGATAAATGTATAGATATTATTTTATATTATGTTATAGAGTAATTTTGCCAAAAGGTGTGGTTCCTAACATTAGATAGGTTGTATTTAGGTTTTTTAATTTTTGGGTTTGTAATTAGATCTTGGACTATCATATCCACACAGTTTTTTAATTTTTATTTGTGTAAAGTTAGAAAATTCATATGAGTCAAAAACATACTAAGATGCTTATAACCTTAATTTTTCAGCAGAGCCAAGAAAAGCACAATGGATCAATAACCCAAATGAAATCGAATGGTGATATCATCAAATTGAACGCATGGAAGGTTGCGCAAATGAAGCGCATAGGAGGCCGAGGCATCACGCCCCAACTGGACATGCAACATACAAAAGCTATTGCGGCATCGCACCCCAACAAGTGCGCAAGTTGCCAAGCATGTAAGGGCATCACTCCCTTTGTGAGCATTCGGCACACAGGCTAGAATGATAATCATCCATACTGATCAAGGTACCGTGCAGATAAAGTTGAGGCATCGCACCTCAACTACGCAGTAGCAACGAGTAAGGCTAGATGATCGGCCACGTGAGCAACAAGCTAGAAAAATTGGGGCTTCGCACCCCAACCAACTAAACAAGTTGCACAGTATATGGAGGCCTCGTGCCCTACAGTGTCTAAGAGGCCACAACACCATCGATCAAAGATCACCATGACTAGGACTGGCAGTAGGACATCGGGGATGGCGCACAAACGTTGATGGGAGCCAGGCAAAGGAACTGGCAGTTGATCGGCTGAACCCACGACTACGGCTAATGGTAACAATGGTTGGCGACATTAGGGAGTTTGGTTCTTGTTTTGTGTTTTTAGATTCGAGACTACTTTTGACAAACATTTTTTTTAGGGAAAAGTCAAGGATGTTTGGCTTATACCTAAAACACCCAAATGATGTTTTAAAAAAATTATTGTAATTTTCAATTATTTTATGTTTCCCTACAAATGGAAATTTTTTGTTGGTCAGAGTCAATTTAATTCTTTAATTTTGATTATGATATGTTGATATTATATGAGATTGAATGTGGTTAAATTGAAAAGTATGTTCATGCATATATGATATAAGCTTGCCATATAATTCAGGGAAAAAATGGCACTTGTACTTATCTGAATTTTTAATTATTCGTGCTTGAAAATCAGACATAAAACCTTGCATGTTATTAAAATATTGAGTAGGAGAAGGTCTTTAAACAAGACATAAAACCTGCATCGATGGTTTCTATGTGATACTATAATAATACTTTAAGTCAATTTTACTCTGACCTCACCCTACAATAAGTATTTTTGGGAAAAATCTAGTTTACAAAAAAAAAAGTTGTTAACTTAGTATTAGGTACACCGCTAATGGAAAGAAAAAATTCCACAAGCAGGGTTGAGATAAGTGATAACTCTAAAATAGTGGAGTTATTTGTTTTTTTATAGTAGGATTTTAGTTTGTTTTATAAGTTATTTTTAGTAGAATTTATGAATTTTCTTTTCTTTATATTTAATTTTTTGTACGTCAATTATATATTATTAGTGTTAGTTCAGACTTATTTTCGAGCATTTCTTACCTATTGTAGGTTTGAAAAAACATGGAGAAATGATAGATTGATATATGCAAATAACGCAGTTTTTTACTCCAACGAAAGATTTGTCCGTTGGAGTGACACAGTTACCTGATAAATTTTAAGGGTTGCAAATTTTTATGGAATATAAAAGAAAAAAAAACCTAAGTTCAAGGAAAGTGTGGAGAAAAAGAGGAGAAGCTACCAAAGCCTTCAAGCATCAAAGATTGACGGAAATAATTGAGAAGACTCAATTTCTCCATCTATTTTCTTTATTGTTTATGTTTCTATGATTAGTTCTTGTTTTTATTTCAATATTTTTTTTCAATTTTTCCATGAACTAAAATTTCTTTTCTAGAATTGCAATGAATTTCATGTTTAGTTAATTGAATAATTCTCTATTTCCATCTGTTTTTGTTCTTGATAAAGTTTTGATTATTTATTCATTCTTGTTCTATATTGATAATAGTCTGGTCAACTATTAATCCAACAAAACCTAAAGAAATTGGAAAATGGCTTTTTGTTTTAGGCCTAGAATGAATAACTCTTGATCGAAATTAAATGGGTCAAATCTTGATTCGTAACTAGAATAGGAATATACCTAAATTACACTGGGTAGCTATAATTAGGGTTTGTTCTTAATCAATTGATTTTAAATTATTGGTATATGAATATAACTCAATAATTAGGTTAAGTTAATTATTTAATTGCTTAGGAGAGAATTGAGAGAAATTTTGTACCCAAGTTAGTAATTAACTTTATAGGGATAAATTGAGTGTAGATGGAACAATTAACTATGCATTAGATGAAATTGTAATCCTGAGCTTTTATTATTGATTGATTATTTTGTTTTAATTTGTTTTGCTCATTTTTATTTATTTGATTTATATTGAAAATTTATGTTATCGATTTATTTAGATAAGTTATAAAGTAATAGTTGGTGATCAACAACATAATTAGTAATAACTCTTTGTGGGAACAATATTTTTTATACTACTTGTCACAATACGTATACTTGTGTGTGGAATATTCGATCAACCATATGTGTTTATTTATTTTTTTAATATTTTTAATATAATTCAATGGGCATTTGCCATTATCAAACCCTTTCGAAATTTTTTCTTTTCATTGACAATGCATCAAATAATAATTGATTCATCGATTGTGTTTTAAAATTTGAAAGTGATGGAGAACAATAGTTTTTTATTTTCTTGTCAATAATTTATTTTATCAATTTAAATATAAAAATTAATTACAAAACAGTTCATCAATATTTCATTAAATAAAATTAGATAATTAAGAAGTTTTATTTTAATAAGAGCTTTAATTTTAGTGGTAATAAAAATATTTAACATTTTATTTTAATAAAAATAGAATTAAATAATTAATTTTAAATTTTGATATGATTATAGGTTATAAATATCCATTTCCAATCAAACGTTTTAACTAACAACTAATTATCACTTTCATTTTACTTTTGGAGGAAAATATTGGGTAGAATGCAACTTTTAAGCAATAGTTATAGAACGTAAATTTAAAGTAACAGTGGGAGTTTGGGTTGATGTCGATATGATAAAATGATAATTAAAATTAAAAAAGAACAGATATTTGGTATCACCTTAAATCTGCTTATAATATTTTTTTTATCTCATTATTTTAATAAATGTTTAAAAGGGTTATAGACATTTATAACAGCTAGATATTTATATGATTTCCTTTGAGAAAAAGGTTAGATATGGCATCAATCCATTCTGCACATCAAAGCTGAAGCATGGGATACATGTCAAACAAATGTTCATAAGGGGAAATTGAAGTTTCATTTATTACTCCTCGAGATTAAGATTTGTGAGGTTTGGTTATAAAATAAAAAAAGAGAGGAAGATTTGGGGTTTGGTTTGTACATGTAATCCACAATCAGTAGACTTCCACATTCCATTGCTCAGATTTCTTCAACTGCCTTTTGTATTCAATCCAATCAATACCTGAAAAAAATGTCCAAAGACAGATTTAGATTGGAGGTGTATGTATGTATATATAATTCATGGAGATTTATTAATTAGTGATCTGGTAAAAGAATTGGGTTCTGCTTTTTTTTTTTGGTTACCATCTGCTGCAGCAAGTGAGACCATTATGTCATCAATTCCCTTCTCCATTCCTTTCAACCCACACATGTAAACAAAGGTGTTATCTTTCTTCAGTAATTCCCATAGCTCTTTTGCATATTCAGCCATTCGGGTCTGAATGTACATCTTTTCTCCTTTCTCATTTGTTTGTTCTCTGCTCACAGCAAAGTCCAGCCTGAAGTTGTCTAGATACGTCTCCTTCATTTTCTCAAATTCCTGTTATATAACATTTCACTTTTCGTTCAAAGAGGCAAAACCACCAGATTCCCAGTATCAGATGTTTTTCTTTTCCTAGCTTGCATGCTTACCTCCTTGTACAACAATGAGCTACTTGTAGGAACACCGAGGAACAGCCATGCCAAACCATTGAACTACAAGTTTTCTCAAGTCACTCATTAGTAGAATAATCGTATATGTTAGCCTTGGTGAGTTAAGTTAAGGCCACAGGTTATAACAGGCTTCACTGCTTAGCTTAAAATGGATGCATGGATATAAAGGTCATAATTGTTTCTTTTGTACCTTGTAATCCTCATGCCTTTCAAAGAACATTTTCCATAAAAATGATCGAAAGGGAGCGATACCAGTTCCTGTAGCAAGCTGCAGTTAAAGTAACTCAGTGAGAAAATGTTTGCTTTGGAGCAGCAGTTTATCAATATAATGGAATATACAATGAATGCATGATAACAGCTTGGTAAAATACAAACCATGATGATTGTGGCATCAGGATCTTTTGGCATAAGCATTTCCTTTCCAATAGGTCCTGTGATTTTAACTTCTGCCCCAGGTTTCATGTCACCTGAAGATACGAATAAAACATAATTTTAGGTACAAGAGTGACCAATGCCCGGAGATAGAGAAGGAGTTGCAGATATTAAGATTCCAACTCCAAATCTATTGGATGCCATCTTTTAAGAATGGCCGCATAAACTAACTTACCAAAGCTCCGGGTTCATCATCTTTTGACACCGGTTGTTCTAAACAATAGTAATACATTATGATGAAACATAGAAGTCCTGCATTCTTACATAAGAAATTTGAGCAGACTCCTTTAACAAATTCTCCTTTCTCGTTGGTGTATACAAGACGTTTCACACATAGGGATACCTGCAATAATACAATGAGACCATTCAGAAAACCAAAAATGAATAAGAAAATGAAAAAACAAACAGAAACCAGAAGAGCTGAATGCTATTAGTTATGTAGACTTGGGTGGCTCAGAGCCTATCAGCACTTGATTTGTATCTTAATCTGGAAAGGAAATTAACTTCTGAAGGAAAACTCACTGTTTTGGAGTCCCCAAAGTCACCAAGAGCACTGCTAGCAATAGAGTATAATCTCAGTTTATGAGGTTTCCCATTCTTGTCAACGCCATCCGGAATCACTCCAATGGATTGTCCTTCTCTGTAAGGAACCTCTCCTGATCCAATCCAACTAGCTAGTCAACTAAGAAGAAAGAGTCTTTTTTTTTTCCCCTTTATCTAATTAATCATCTCAAGAACGGCAACTTTTCATTCCTTGATGAACGAAAACTCGCATTGGGCACATAAAACTCTGTATCTGCATTTTTTTATTTTCACATAGACATGCAAGTATCTTGAAGAATATAATTTGAGATGAATTGCATACCCTCAGTGCTGAAGACCATGTGCCATGTCTCTCCAGGAGCATCATCACCGGTGATCTTAGTATTTAGAAGGCACCTGCCAATGTAAGGTTCCTTTGGCTTGAACTTGTTAACCACAACACCTTCATCATTTTTCTTGGATTCCTTTACAACTTTAGCAGGAGCTTCAGTTGTAACCTGGGCTCGCACTGAAACCACTCTCCCTCCACTTGAAACATCTGGGTAGTAAAAAGAAACCTGAAAAACAACAACCAAAAAAAGCAGGTGACCTACTCCCAACATGTATGAAGTTTTTACATATATTAATTACAAAAGAAAAGAAAGAAGTTTACCTTCTTGAATGTGATTCTTTCAGGAGAGATGATAGAGGTTCGAGTAGTAAAAGAGGTGGAGTTGGTAGAAGGAAAGGAGACTGCAGCAGTTACGGCAGCCATGGGTTTTGGAGAATGAAGAGGTGAGAAAAATGTAATTTGATGGATAGTTTGGTGAAGAAGGAATGAGATGAGGTGAGGAAATCTCAGAAGGATATGGTTTTGTATTGGGTTTGGATCATGAATTGGGTGGAGGAGATTTGAAGGCCAATGCAGTGGCCTCTATAAGGATAAGTCCATGTGTACCACCTTATATGCATAATCACCATTGAATTTTTTTTAGAGCAACTCTTGATTCCAAATCCAAGGATAGGGGATGGCAATAAGTAAGTTTTGTAATTAAATTGGTTTAGTTATTAAAATTCAGAACTAAACCGATTGACTAACTTACATATATTATTTTTAGTTATTTATAATATAATATAAGTTGATTAATCGATTTTATCGTCTGATACTAAATTATTTGGATCAAGACAGTAAAAATCAATCGAGGATGATTGGTATAATTAAACAAAAAAATCCATCCAAAAGCAAAATGAAATGGAAGAAGGAACTGGGGACCCAAAGATGGCGTTGGGTTAACTCATCTCAGTCCACCAAGGCAATCCATGGACAAATCGCCATCCCAGAGTACAAGTTGGACGTCGTTTTCAGTAATGCAAGGAACGACATTGAATATCATATAAAAACAACTTTTAATGAATATATAAATATATAACTTTCCTTGTTGCATAGTATCATCGAATCTGTCTCTATTAGCTTATGAATTCCTACCTTTTGACATCTATTAAATTTATTTTTCGTGTACTTTTACTAAAAGCAAAAAATAGAAAAGCAGAAATAACAAGCATCAAGTATCCCTAAACCAGGGCCTACATGACCTGTTTTAGGCTTCAAGCTTGATGGGTAGAAATCTGCTTAATTTTTTTATTAATTTCAGCTAATAAAAAACGTGGGGTTTCTTATTATTCTTACCACATTTCGCTGTAATACGAGGCATAAACCCAGTCTTCTCCTGTGGGTGGATTTTGACAAGTCTATTGTTTTTTCTCTACTTGAAATTGTTAATTACATTTTGGAACAGGGCAGTTTTGACCAAGAAAAGTTCATGATAAGCTGCTGATAAACAACTGGGTAAGAGGTATAAATGCATGCAGTCAGCTCTGCCTCTGCAGTAAAAATACATGGCAGAATCTGAGTCACCTTCCATGTGAGTGGCAGCCTAGATAGGTCATTTCTCGTTTCGTGACGAAATCAGATGACATAATCCAGAAAAAGTAGTGGTAAGTTAAAAGAGCTGGTTCTGACAGAGCCCAAGCCCCGAATATCAGAGGTCGAATCATTCTTTTACGGTGGTTAGAAGATAGACACCCCCATTAAAATTTCAGACCAAAAAAATTGAAATGAATGACCTGCTACATATCACGGAACTTCTTTCTACCCTTACAACAGCCATGCAACTCAAGGCAATACAATTCTGCATATGACTGAAAAATACTTCATGGAAGAACAGTTCTAGCTGTATGTACAGTTGTCCCAAACAATAAATCACAATGGAAAAGCGATTGAATCAATGGAATCCCCTTGAACCTCTAGACTGATAGAGCTCCAATCTACTTTTGGCTTCATGTAGAAGTGTGTCCACTGTTTCATCCGGGGTCATGTTGGATTGCTTGGATGCCCATTCCAGCACTGTCAGCACTTCAGCTTGGGCGAGTTCTTCGCTATCCGGTACATGGAGGGCAATGTAGCATAGGAGAAGTAATGCTGAGTGCTGAACAATTTGTTCCCCAAAATACACTAGTTGAATCAAATGCTTTGCACCTCCCGCACTAATGATTGCCTTGGAGTGATCAAGGTGTAGATAGTTGTTGGTGCAAGCGAATTTGGTAAGAGCAATGGCAGACTCCTTGGAAACTTCAGCTTCCCTCTCATCCAGAAGTTTAACCAATGGGGAAATCATCCTTGTTTCCGTTGCTCTAAACGTCCTTGCCAAATTACCAATAGCCTTTATGCAAGGTATCAGCAACTCCGAATCAGCCTTCTCTATTATCAGGAAAAGCTGATCCACAACAAGCTTACAAGCATGAGAATTTGGCTTAAATGCAGACCTTCTCAAATCGGTATCCTGCTCTGCCACTGCCGTAATCTCCATCAATGCCATAGCCGAATTCAACTGCACTTCATCGATTCCTTTTTCCAACAAAACTGCAAAGCATAACAGCGCTCTGGATTCTGTAATGCTCCGACAGACACTTGAATTCCCCTTAGCAAGATAGCATAAAGCTCTAGCTGCCATCGCCTTCATATAAGCCTTGGTAGCGGTGTCCTCCAATTCCCTTCCCTTAATATTCGCCCCGGAAATCGAACCACTCAGCTGCTGCTGATGATGATAAACTTGATGAATTAGCTTGGCATTGCCCTGACTGTTGCTCCTAACATGATTACTACTCGGCTTTTGTGGCAATTTCGTCGCACCTTTCATTGCCATGGTATTCGTAACCACATTATGCATCTGATTAGGGGTTTGGTTCCCCAATGGATGCGGAATTGGATTCTGGTGATCTTCGTCAATGACGTTTTTCACGTTATTCACATTCGAATTATTACTGCTCGCCATAACCACCGCGTGGATGGACGTCGCCTTGTTACTGGCAATTGCATATTTGCTGTGTTCTTGGATGGTTTCGAACGCCAAATGACTGACGAGCAATCGGATTATGTTATGCTGAGCAAACAAATCTTGGCATTTTGGGTAATTAGCAGCCAGCTCAGACACCGCCCACGCCGTCACAGCTTGAACTTTCATTGGACCTTCTTTGAGGATTTTCGCAAACACCGTGCAAACGCCAGCGTGGATCATATGCTCCACGCTTTCCAGGTCCCGACCCAGAAGGCCAATTGCTTTGGCGGCGTTTTCTTGACCTTCCATTTTCCCTTCTTTGACTAATTTCAATAATGGCCCAACACCTCCCTGTTCTATAATCAGTTTCCCGTACCGATCATTGTCTCTGGCTAGGGAAACAAGCGAAGTAGCCGCGTCGGACCGGTCGTCGAGTGAACCGGTGTAAAGAATCGCGATTTGTTCCCATATTAGGCATAAAATCGGTTCGTTTGCAGCGATTGGAGGAAGGCCTAAGTACTCATCGTCGCGATCATCAGCCGAAGCCGAAACACGGAGAAGCCAGGAAACATTGCCGATAGAGTTCTCCAGCTGAGAAGACATTTTGCGGAACGCGGCAGCAGGGATGATTATAAACACGCGCTTCATAAAGCCGTTGCCTCGGCATTTGAGGACCAACGAAAGAGCTTTATCGAGGACTTGTTCTGTATCATCGATTATACGGCGCGTAGGGCGTTCGTAGAGGTCGGAACTGGCACGCGCTGCTTGTCGGAGTAAGCCGGCCAGTTTCTCCGTCTTTGACTTAAGCTCCGCACACTCTTGCTTGAACGAACTTGCTTCATCCGCCGCTTTCGTTACTTGGTCTGCTAACTGAATTGGCTTTGCCAAGATTTGCTTCACCATATCCGCCATCAGAACAGAAAAAAAAAGTGAAGAGAAACGACTTTATATTTATTGCGATTCTAACCTTTTGGGGTTAGAAGTTTCTGGTTAAAGGCTTGATAAACGGGAGAAATGGAGGGTGAAAATGGGAGTTAATTGCTGCTTTTAGGTTCTATGGGGATTTTGGACTTCAGGGGTGCATTGGTTTGCCTTGGTTTCAGGGTGTGGACGCATGAGGAAAGTGAAAGAAGAAAAGGGTGAATGGGCGTTCATGGCAGACGAGTTTTACAATGTCAAAATGGCGTTCATCTTCTTGTTTATTTAACAATTTTGGGTGGACATAGCTTCTACGATTGTTGCTGTTGTGTTGCGCTGTATTTTTGTTGTTTATATACTTTCAGAAAAAATGAATTTTTGTATATTGAAGGAGGTGGACGGTGTTGAATTGCATTGTTGCTGTCATTTTTTATCAATATACAAAAAGTACATATTTTTGAGCCAATGGCAATGGAGGTGACAGGCATAATCTCCAAAGACATGCAAAACAAAGAAGGATTTTTAAATAGGCAGCAGCAGAAACAGGACAATACAAAACAAGGTAAAAGAATTTCCAGCTGCCATTGGAACCTTTTGCCATTCATTTTGATAACTTCATCTTCTTTTCTTGACTTTTCTTTATACAATTTATAGTGTTTTACACTTTATTACAGCGTTAGTATTTGTTTGCTTTCAGTTCTTACTAGACTTAACGGCTAAATTAGGCATAAATGATTTTAAAAGTTAATTGAATAATTAGGTCGATTTTTACCATATTTATCGCACTAGGCCGTTTTTTAAGAGAGAAGGGAAAACGTGTTCAGCTTTTCCCTCAACGGTCGAATTGTCAACGGCCATAAAAAATGGGTATCGCTAAAAAAACACCCCCAACATATTAAAGAAAACACCCTAATTCTCCTTTTCAGTGTAATTGATTACAACATTTCTCATTTTATTGGATGAGTGTCTTTCCCAACGAATCCTTTTATTAATACAATAATTAGAGTCAAGATTTTAAATTAATGTGGTCCAAAAAATTAATTAGTACATTTTTCAAATATCTTCATTTTCAACATCTTAAATTAATTAGTGTAATCAATTTAGTCCAAAAAATTAGAGTCAACATCTTAAAAAACGGGAAAAATTAATTTTGTTGTAATTAATACAATAAATAAGCAGAGTTATATATATATGTTTATTTTCATGAACATTAACAACACCCTAACGTAAACTCATATTATTATTAACAAAATTAAGTAAGTCCTTATCACTACACTCTATTATTTGTAATTTTATTTTTTATAAATTTGTTCTAAACTATTTTTTATAAAAATCTGTTTTTTTAATTTTCCTTTTTTTTTATTTATTAATTCTTGTATAAATTAAAATCTGTTTTAAATTTTTATGACTACTGATTTCTTCGTCATAATTTGTAGTGTTCAACAAAAGATGTCGAATTTTTACTGAAGTAACTTAAATGAAGGCAATGAGATCTCTATGGCGACATCACCATTTTTTACCGATCGGGTATAATATTTATCATGATGTTAATATTTTTTTATCTTCATAACATTTAATATTTGTTAACAAAATCATTTAAATTTTAGGTGTTCGAGTCTCGTGAAGAGCTGATGCAATGGGTGCAAAACACGGCATTCTCTCTTGGTTATATCATCGTCACAAGAAGATCAAAAGCAAAGGAAAATGGTGTGGTGTCTTACGTCACACTTATTTGTGACCGTGGCGGTGAATACAAATTTAAAGAATCAAGTAAAAAGTCTGGCACCAAAAAGACTAACTGTAAATTCCGATTGGTAGGTTCGTATTTAAAACAATATGATGGGTGGACGTTAAGGGTGATATGTGATCAACATAACCATCCACCTGCACAACATATGGAGGGACATGCTTATGCAAGGTGGTTGAAAGAAAACAAAAAAAAATTGTTGGTTGATTTGACGAGTAAGAATGCTACACCACGTGACATATTATCGACACTGAAGGAGCAGGACGAGAATAACGTTTCTACACAAAAAACCATATACAATGCACGACAAAACGAACAAATATGATCTGCCTTTTGTTCAAATTGTTGGCGTGACTTCAACCAACAAGACATTTAGTATAGCTTTTGCCTTTATCATTAACGAAAAGGAGGAGAAGTATAATTGGGCATTAACATGTCTAAAGTTGACACTAGAAGAGTGCATGTACCCACGTGTTATTGCGACGGACAGAGAGTTCGCTCTGATGAATGCATGCCAACAAGTTTTTCCCGATATCACTCGGTTACTATGTAGATGACACATTACTAAAAATATTAAAAAGCATTGTAGGCAGTCTATCAAGTCGCAACATGAGTGTGACTCCTTTCGTGCTATGTGGACTGTACTTGTTGAATCTCCAACGTGGATATTGTACACCAAAAACTACAAAAAACTCCAATCAATGTTGAGCGAATATCCAGGTATAAACCTCGCTATTCTATAAATAATTGTTTATAGTTTTAGAAGACTTTTTATACATAACTAACATTTATATAAATTCAGGTGTTTTAAAATATCTAGATCAAGTGTGGTTAAGCAAATATAAGGAAATATTTGTGTCGGTCTAGATTGATCGGCATCTCAACTTTCGAGAACGAACTACGAATAGAGTTGAGAGCCAGCATGCAAAGCTAAAGAAATACCTTAGTGCAAAAAAAATTTCTCTAAATAAATTTGTTGGTTGTATCGATCAGATTGTGAAGTCTCAACTTACATCGATATATGAAAGTTTTGAAAAGAGTAGAATTATCCTCAAACACAAACACAACTTACCGTGTTTTAGATTATTGTGGGGTTTTGTGGCACTTGAAGCTCTAGATATCATAGAAGGGGAACTTCAGTGGTTATGTAGACATTAACTTGACTCTTCAAACTGTGGTTGTAAACTACGTCATAGTTGTGGGTTACCATGCGCTTGCATACTATCAGTCTACTTGAATTTAGGTGGTATATTTAACAATTATTTTCTAAATTTTTATTTATATATTGAATTTTTATAAACTAATGACATTTCAATGCATGTGAGTGTATTCCGTTGGATTCAATAGATGTATTCTGGAGGAAGCTTGACTTAGCACCATCAACTTCTGTGGAAAATGAAGATATTTGTTGTGACGGTGAGTTAGAATTGTTCAAAGAAAACTTCACTAAGCAATCAAAAGTCGGGAAAAAAATTCTGTTAAGAAAGTTAAGAGATATATTCCAGACGAGTAAAACACTCATCAAAGAACTTACAATTCAAAAAAATACACGTGACAAGTCGATTCTATAAGTCAAGCTCCCAGAAGACGTAGTCATTCAACCACGTCAAAATCATCTGTTGGGTTGGATCTGGTAGAGTTGAACAAAGAACCTGCAAGACATAGTTCATACGTAATCAAAATTCCAAACTTAAACTAGGAGCCATCAGAGCAAGTTTCAGACTTTATAGATTTAAACCAGATGTCTGAATCATGTAACACTCATCCACTAATGAAAGAAATTCCAGATATGTTCCACCCTTACATCACACATGTACAAGATGTCAGGGTGATGGAAATTGCGGATTCCGAGCAATATCTGTTTGTCTTGGTTATGGCAAAGATCAATGGCTCTATGTTCGACATCAACTGCTAGACGAGTTATTGAGTTCATATGATATCTATGCTAAAGTTTTCACTGATGGAATCGATGAATTACGTAATTCACTGTGTTTCTCAGAATCGCTTGCACCAGCAGAACACTGGATGGTTATGCCTATGACAGGTGTCCTAATTGCCAATAGTTTGGGGTGATCCTCAATTATTTAACCAAGCGAGGTGACATAACTTTCTTTCTTCTTTGGAGAGGTCTGGAACATTTTCAATACCATCATGCTATTACAATTGCACATGTATATGATAATCATAATGTGATGGTACAATTAGAAGGAGATTACCCAATGCCTACCATTTTGGCTTATTGGATCTGCCATAGAGCCCCGTCTACAGCTGGATGACAAACCATGTATATGTCACGTCTAGAATTTTATAGACAACTGAAACCTTGTAATCTCAAAACATCTATTATAACTATAGAGGATTATTGTTGAATAATATTAATTTATTATATTTTAGCATTTTGCTCATATTTTTGTATTTATATATTCATATATATGTTTAACAATAATCCTATAATAAAAAATATGTTGAATAATAATACTTATATCTTTAATAATACAATAATAATACTTATAATATTTAATAATAATACAATAATAAAAATATTTAATAATATTTAATAATATTTAATAATAATACAATAATAAAAATATGTTTAACAATTAAATGAGATAAAAAAGTGAGTGGAGAGGTGATAATTAATTCTTAATCATTACAGTAGAAAGATGTTAATTACTAACCAATCAATAAAGTAAAAGAACATTAATTAATAATTAGTAAAGGTGTGTTATTTATTAGGGTGTTTTTTTAGTATGTTGGGGGTGTTTTTTTAGCCAACTCCTAAAAAAATAGCTAGTTTTTGTTTCTATATAAACCCAATTCTTTTCCTCATTTTTTCATTTAAATTCATTTCTATCAATTCTCTCAATAGTTTAGTTCTAAAATTTTAATTAAAATTCTCTCAAGTTCGTCTTCATTTAATTCTATTTTTTTATTTTTATTCGTTTTAATTCAATTTTGGAATGACAAATACTCTTATTTGTTTCGATGGCAACCACATTTCTGCAATTCAACTACAAATTGTAAAAAAATATTTCTAATATTTATAATTATATTTAAGTTCATTATTAAGTTGTTAAAAAGGTTAGAATGCTCACACGACCATGTGAACCAAATCAGTGAGTTACACAGTCTATGACACGGCCATGTGTCATTAATTCGAATGCTCACACGGTCTGAGTTGTGTCACATGGCCTGGTCACACGGCCGTGTGACCCCTGTCTTTTCCAAATTTTCAAGTTTTTCCTAAAATTTATGTTGTGATTCATTTTGATCCTCAATTGCTTTCAAACTAATTTTAGGGCACCGTAAACCCGAATTAAGGCCCATGTGAATATTCATTTTATGAAATTAATTGAATACTTGTTCTGAATTAAGATAAATTGTTCTATTTGGTTCTGTAAAACTCCGATCCTTAATCCAACAACGGAGACGGGATACAGGTGTTACAAGCAACTTTCTAAAACTTTAACAGTTTCATAAATTGGTACATAGGCTAGCTAAATCAAGCCCTCATGACCCCTGTCGAAACCACTTTTTTTATAATTTGAAAAATGGGGATCGACTTTGAAGATGAGAATTGGAGTCACCACCGATCTTTTATTAAGGTGTGATAGGTTCACCATTAAAATAAATTTTAGGTCTGCGAGATTTGAGAAAATAGGTCCGAGAGTCGGTTATGTACGAGGAAGGGTTAACAACCTCGTGACGCCCAAAATTGGTACCGCATTGATTGTTTAATGTCTTAATGTCAAAATTTTAAAGAGATTTTAAAATACAACCTTTTAAAAAGAAAATTTGAATATGATAATGTACCCTTATCTTGCAGAAATAAATTGCCACACTCAGTGAGTTAGGGTGCAACAATTCGATCTTCAAAATTAGATTTGTCTCCTTTTTAAGAAAATCATATATTCGAAGAAGAATATTCAATTATTTAAGTCGATCGGGAAATCCGAACCCAATAAGTTAGGGATCAATTCTCTCGAAATTCTTAAACATCAAACATTTCCTTTATTTTAAAATTGAGATAACAAAATGTCGTATCCAGTAAGTTAGGATCCAACATTTTGAAATCTTAAGAATTTTATTTTAGAAACCACGAGGTTTTTTTTATTACCAAATAGATGCTCGATTACCCAAATTCATCAGAAAAATTGAAGCTCAGTAAGTTAGGGCACAATTCTCTCGCGAATTATGAATGTCGAGTATTATAACATCTAAAAGGGATTTCAAAACTTAAACCATATTAAACACAAAATTTTAATAAAAGATATTCGGTGGAATAATGTACAATATTAAGCAGTCATTTGTAATCAAAATGCAATCTAATGATCTACGAATAATTAACAAATACAAACAAGCAATACAATACACCCAAAAACAATTCTCACATCATATATTATGTTAACATTTAAAAGCTAATGAATCTAAAGCCCATCAAAACACTAAATAAATTAATGCACATGAAAATGTACAAATTTTTAAAATAATTTAAGATGTATAAAAAAAGAAATTATGATTCAAATAAATTGAAAATAAATATTATATATAAGAATTTGAAATAAATCACAATTATAGTTAAAAAACAATTGTCAAATGGAATAATAATACCCGAATAAATAAAAAAATGTCATAATTAAAAAATAACATATATTTATTAATTTAAATAAATAATATTTGTAAAAAAGGGATAATAACATATAATACATAAAATGAAATAAGTGAAATACACCAATGAGGCTTTTTTAATGGAATAAATTACGTATGTATTAATAATAAGTAGAAAATACATAAATAAAATCAATAATATACATTTATATGTAAAATAAACATAATTTTATATAAATTATATATACATATGTGTATAAAATAGTATTATAAGGGCATTATTAATTTTTTTAAAGCACAAAAGTATATGTATAAACATTTAAAAAAATGTATTATAAAATATATAAATAATAATTAACATAAAATATATGCTAATATATTAGAATATAAAAAATTTTAAAATAACGATGTGTAATGAAATAAAATAATGTATGTGCATATATATGTGAAAATAAGTGACTACGTATGCTAAGATAATAATAATAACAATAATAACAATAGTAAAGATAATAAATTAAATGATTTTAGCAATAATAATAAAACAGAAGACAAAATTGGCAATAAAACAGTAATGCAGGGGAGAAATCTAAAACAAATAAAAGAACGGGTCCAAATCGCAAAGCACGAATGACATGGGGGACCGAAAGGGGAATATTCCCCACCCTCCAAAACGTGGCGTTGCACGCTGGACCAAAATGAAATGAAAACAGAATACGAGGCCAAATCAGGAAGAAAGAAAATACTTGATTCGAAAGCACCAGAAAAGGGAAGGGGCTGGCCGCGCAAATATCCCTCCCTACACCAGAACATGCTGACCCAGCCGCGTCTGGGTCGGGTCATCGGGTCGTGGCCTAAACGGCACCGTTTCAAGGCCATTGAATCCGGCCCAAACGGTGTCATTTCATGATTTCCCACTTAGCCAACATTAAAACTATATTACCCTAAGCAAAAAAGAAAAGAAAGCCCTAAAAAAAACTAATCCCCTCCATTCAAACGGCGCGCCGCTTCAGCCTCCTTTCATCCCGTTCCAACTCGATTAGGGCGGAGTGAACCAGGATCCGATGCCCCCACCTCGAAGGTGAGTTTCTACTTTTTTCCTCCTCTTACTTTCTTCCTTCAATCATTAAAAAAAACGAATATGGAAAAAACAAACAAACATGAAAACATCACCAAAAAAGAAAATCGAAGGAGAATCACCTTTCAAAAACCCCTTTCTCTTTGATTTCTGAGTATTTTTTACAATAAGTGTGCTCTCTCTTTTTTTACCCTTTTTTTTGTATTTCAATCCATCTGTTTACAGCATTCGAATGGCCTTTTATGGCCCGCATTACAAAATGAAATGAAAAGAAAAAAAATAAAAGAAAAATGCTCCCCTTCAAATCCCCTCTGTTGCCCCTATTCTGCTATCTTTCTCTGCTTGTTTTCGTGTGTATTTTGCAGGTACGAGGGCAGAGGCCGATGTGGCGTGTACGGAGGCAAAACGAGCAGTGGTGGCGCATGTGCGAAGGCGCGCACGCTGGCAGAGGCTCGGCAGTGGGGACAAAGGCCATGGCGGCGTTGGAAGCTAAATGTTGCTAGGGTTTCAGTCTCGGTTCGGGCTGGGTATTGGGTTTGTAATGTTTTTGTGGTAATTGGGCCGTTTGTAAATGGATTGTTTATTGGTTTTTATTTTATTCATTTATTTATTTGGTTTACTTCACTAACAGGCTGAGCAGATTGGGCCTATTACAACCCCAAATCTATAAATATTACAAGAAAAGAACTTGAAATAACATATTTAAGTGTAGTGGTATATGGAAGTAAAGTGAATTTCAAAGTGAGAATATAATGATTAATGAAAATGGACTAAATTGAATGATATGCAAAAATTTAGAATTAAGATAAATTTTTGTTCTGATCTGGGAAATGAAGTATTGTGAGATAGTGTGTTATATATTTCATGTGTCAATGAAGTATTATTATAGTGCTTATTGAATTTTTATAATAATGACTAAATTGAAAAGAATTCAAAAGTATATAAGTTCTGTTTTGAAATGTAAAAGTGAAGCTAATTTTGATATATTTGCCCAAGTAGACAAGATGTAAACTTGTGGGATATAGATGGCATGACATTATGAAACATTCAGCGCGCTCTCTAATTTGTTAATGCACTTCGGTGCCACTCTGTTTTGATAAAGCACTTCGATGTTATTCTATTCTGATATTGTACTTCGATGCCACTCTATTCTATGATTATACCTCGGTGAAACTTTGTATTATTTCTGTAACAACTCGATTTTGATCCTAATCAGAACGGTGGTTTCGGGACCACGAATCCGAGTAAATAAAAATAAAAATAATATTTTAAAATTATTTTTGGTGTTTATAATGTGTGAATTAGTATGTGCTAAAATTTCGTTTAAAAATTTTATCGTTTAGATGTCCGATTTAATAAAAGGGCTTAATCGCGTAAAATGAAAATTTGGTGGTTTAATGTGCAAGGGCCGAATTGCATTTGTCTTTTTAACATGGAGTGTTTAAGTTGAAAATTGGCCATAATTTAAGTTAGTGGACGGTTTTGACTTATTTATATAAAGGTTTTATATTTATTATTAAAGGTTAATTAAGTAAATGATTTAATATATTATATGTTATAATATAATAAAATGAAAGTGGTCATTCATTTTGTCCATTAACTAGCCGAAAATACTAAGAAAAAAATAAGAAGAGGTTCATGCATTCGGCCATTGTTGGAGCTAATTCAAGGTTAGTTTTGTTTCTGTTTTTGATAATTTTTACGTTTTTGAGATCGTTGCTTCGAATACTACCCGACTCATGCTTCAATTTCTGATTTTGATGAATATTTTGAGTTATGCCATTGATGAATAATTGTGTTTTGTGATGTTTGATAATGAATTATTGAAGATATGTTTTGGGTTAGTATGTTTTGTATTGGAAATTTTGATGAATTTGAGTAATTAGGGCTAAATTATAAAAATAATAAATTGAGGGACTAAAATGTGAAATAAATGAATTTTGTGTGCTTGTACGGGCATAATGAATATTCGGCCAAAGCTTGGTATGTGTAAATTTTGTATGTTTTGTGTTTTATGCAAATTGGACTAAATTGTAAAAAGTATAAAATGCCAGGGGTAAAATAGTAATTTGATCATTTATGTGTTTTTGGATTAAATTGAATGAAATTGTGTTTAAATGAGCTTAATTTGAAATTGTATAGATCAAGAACAAAAGAAATCAAACTTGGACCGGGGAAAAAAAATAGTAGTTGAATAGTTGTTCTATATACCCGTCGATATCCGAGGTAAGTCTATAAGCAAATATATATTGTTTATTTTAATTAAATATGAATTTTATATGCTGAAAGGAAATATGTGAAATTATACATGTGTTAACCAAATGAAAATAAACTTGGAAGCTATGTTTATGAATTCGTTTCGACTGAGTTACGACGTCCGAAAGCCCTGTATGAACCTTAGGAATAGCTAGGATACATATGTCATGACATAGGATTTTCGATATGTGTTCTCATGTAAGACCACGTCTGGGACGATGGCATCGATATATGTGATTACGTGTAAGACCCTGTTCGGGACAGTGGCACCGATATGAGATAGCATGTAAGACCACGTCTGGGACGTTGGCATTGTTCGATATATGTGATTATCCGAGTATCCTATTAAATTCCGAATGGTTCAACGGGCAATGATAAGTTGTGATCGAAGGTGTAAAACGAGCTAAAACAATCAGGTATGAGTTACTTGACTACCTATTTAACAATAAGGTAAGTTGGCCAATTGGTTTGTGATACAAATTATATAAGTTACTAATATGGACATATGTACATTGGTTAAGCATATTCAGCCATGTGTTATGTATATGCATATGATGTTATATTTTGATTCAAAATTATATGTATATGTGTGTAAATATATATTCGGATATATAATGATATTATGTCTTTGAATTGAATGACACTTTGTATATATATATACACATTCGGTTAATATAAGATTTACTTAAGAAAACACATGTTTTATATGAAACGTTAAGCTTGAGGTTAAATGTGATTATGCTAGTATAATTTAATTTGGTTAAAAATGAGTTGATAATGTAGTTTATATTCGGTCAAAATTGATATGTAATAATGAGGTTAAAAATGAGAACTGCACATGTGAATGACATTATATATATATTCGGTCAAATTTTAAACTTATGTGTATTCGGTTAAATATGGATTTGATGTATAATATGTGTTTGATAAATGTATTTTTCGATTATGGAAATGGATATGAATATTGAAGACATTATTTGATTTTGTTGTAACTAATTAAATGTTGTTAAGTTATTTAATTGCTCATGACTTACTAAGCTGTAATAGCTTACTCTGTGTGTTTTTCCTATATTTTTAGAGCTCCAAATACTTGCTCGGGTTGGAAGTCGTTGGAGTCGTCATCACACTATCCGGTTATCGCTTCGGTAAATTATAACTTTGAGTTTTTGGTTATGTGGCATGTATAGGCTAGTTTTAATTTAGTTGTTGTATATATATTCAGCCATGCGAAAATGGCTTGATCTAATGCTAATGATCCAAGGTTTAAGTAATTTTGGTCATAGTAAAGGCGTGGGGTATGCTTGGTATATGAATTTGGTAAGACGTAATGATATATATATATGGTTTATAATTATTTTATTTTGGTAAGCTTGATATGGATGAGGGATGTGTTATGGTTGTGGTTTGTTAATGATGCTAATGATAGTGATTTTCATCATGTATTAGCTTAATTTGTAAGTATGAATTATGGTCTAATTTGTGTGATGGAATGGTATTGAGATTTGACTTGATTAAATAGGTAAAATACGATATATATTGAAGATGAAATAATGGTTATCTATATTTATGTGATGTAAATATAAGTGATGGTCATAATCTAGTTTGTGATTCGGCATTGGTGATCAAATCATGTAGTTAAGTACTTAGTTATATGTTAATTTTGAATTTGGTTGTATTCATTATGTGTGGACTATGTTATGCTATGAATATTTGGTAAATTGAAATGGTTAATTTGAGTAAATTTGTAATGGCATGAGTACATTGGTGAAATGGATTGAAAATGGAAATTGATATATTATTATATATATTTGGTTGATGAAATGTAAACAAATGTATATATATCTTTAATAAGTTATTTGAAAATGTGCTATATGTATACATAGTGGTATGATCGATTATGGTAATTGACTTATTATTATAAGTATAAAATATTTGCATTGTATGTGTTCTTTTAAGTTTATGAAAGGTTTATGTCATTATTATGATTTGACTATTTAGGCTTAATATAGGATGGCAAAGGTTGTATGTGATTTAAATGTTATATAGAAGTTAATTTGCATGACCGGATATATATATATAATAAATTGATTTGAGTGTGTATATAAAATTTTGACATGATTTATACTGTATGGAATTGGCACGTTTTGAATCGGCTAAAGCACTTGGAAAATGGCTAATGTTAGTCAAGTGAGTAAAGTATGAATTGGTTTTATATGTATTTTAGGCTTAATAATTAACATGCGGATTGGGTGTAAATTGTATGGTTAGTTTGCTAGCCGAATAGAAGATAAGATGAATGGAAAAACATACACATGTTTTGTACTTAAATGGGAAGTTAGGCATGTATGTCTTATTAGTTGAGTTTAAAAAAAATAAAAAAAGTGCTTATTTGATAAGGTTAAATGCATTTGTGGCTAAGATATTTATATGCTAAACTTGACTATTTGGTGAAATTGATTATGCTGCATTTTCTAATGGACAATAAGCCGAGCGATATAGATTGTTTGGTTTTATGCACATGAATAGAAGTATATATGTTTCGAATGGTGGGATTTTAAAGCACGTGTAATATGACTATTTTGAGCCGTGTTTTATATGGTAATGCCTTGTAACCCTATTCCGGCAACGAATACGGGTTATAGGTGTTACAATTTCTGTATATCCAACATGTTCTATTAAGTCTACATTTGGCATATGTTAAATAATAAAGGACAAAATAAAGTTTCATAGAGGATTGGGCTCTTCACATCTCATCACATGCTAAGGACTTTGAGATAAGTACGGAATCTTCAAAACTTTGGTTTAGATTAATGGCACGTACATAGGTGAGCAATAGCATAAGAAATGAGATGTTTAGATATACTTATACTCGTGTTATATATAGTATTTAGAGCGTTAAATACAATATATTACGTGGTTTAGGAGTCTTGCATAATGTTTGGACTGATTATAATCAAATTTGGTATGGTTTAGAAGTGTTTGAAAGTAGAAATTTCAGGTCCCCTGTCTCAGGTCTCGAAACATCAAAACTTTGAACCTAAAAATCTATAGTAACAATGCCATGTCTCGAGACAAAAGCCCCATTGTCTTGAAACCTACAACCTATTATCTCAAGATCGGGCAACTTTGAACCCAAATTCCTATAGTGGCATGGCAATGTCTTAAGGCATGAAGGCCATGGTATCGAGACATACGGATCTGCAAGGCAAAACTTTTAATTAGGTGATATGAGACCCTAAACAAATTTTACATACAATTAATCTTTATTATTAGTCAAATTATGTTCCTAAAAGCATAATAAGGGTATGGAATCATTTGTAAAAAGTCTAGTTTAAAAGTATTTGAATTCATAAGTGAATCTTTAATGTTAAATGTAACACTCGTTGCTAGAGCTTACTCTAATAACGGGTGTTATAGCACATATCTATTCATTGAGGAATGTATTTGTGAGTATAATTGAGGGTAAATAAATTGTGTTTACAGTTTAAATTCTCAGGGGGAGAGTTTAGATGTGAGTGTTGTAACCTTTAGGTACAAGGGTGAGACCTCTATACTTGGGAAGTGATAGAATGTAATTCACTTGTTGTATTGGTGATTAAAGATAATGGAATTACTTACTGAGCTAGGCTCCGTAGATGTAGGGAAACTGAATTGTGTAAACAAATATTGGTGTTCTTTGTTATTTTGTTCACACAGTTTTCACAATGATAAGTCATAATGGCTAGTGCAATCAGGCGCTTTTATTCAACTTAGACAGTTCAAGCAATTAATGACTTTAGGTCTCAACAAGTTACATGAGTAAACAAAGTTTGAGGAAAAAATTAGTCCCTATATTAAATGAAGTTAGTCATTTTGTCACACTAGCTCTAATTTTTTTTGGATCACTTTGGCACTCAACCTTTAAATTTTAGTCAAATTACTTTTATTAGATGGAAAAGTTGATCGAGCTATGAAAAACTTAACCACATTGACGTGGCAACTCAAGTGTCAATTCATGTGCACTTCATAAAAATTTAAAATTATTAACAAATTTTAAAAATGTCAGAAAAATCTGTAAAAAAAAGTATCCATAACAACAATGAATTACACATAGACTATCAAGCGAGCTGTCACATTAGTACTGTTAAACTTTAAATAATTCAATAAACTTTTTTATTTAAAAATATAACAATTTAACTAAATTTTAAAGATTAAGAGTAAAAATAATCCTTAAAAAATAAATATTAAAACTAAAACAAATAAATACTAAATACTAAAATATTCATTATGTAAAAATTAAATTTCAAATTTAATGAAAAGAAAGACTTACCACATATTAGTAGTTGCAACATGGTAATCAGCATGAGGTCTCCCCATGTTGCCATATTTTACCCAACCCCCAAAAGGTTCAAAATCCAAGAGAGTGTAGGAAAAGAGTTGAATGGATATGAAAGTGTTGGTCAAGTGGGGATGGTTCCACCCCATCAAATTATTATTATATTTTTTAAAAGTTGTTAGTGTTTTTGGATGGATTGATCTCCAACTTCTCCTATAATCTATTGGGACATTAATTCCTATTTTTACATTTATAGGTAGACCTAACTAATTTTTCAAACTTTTAAAATATCTTCCAAATATACAAACTCATTCCAATCTTATGGAATAACAACTTCTTCAAAAAGATGCCTACCTACCTATACTTGATTTGGATTTTAATTTGTTTCACAAGTTTCCCATCCAACATACTTCTTACTCCATTGTTTCTTTATTATGTATTCACCTCAACCCTTTGAAATTTGTAAAAGTTATGAATTTAATTTTTGTATTTTAATTTAATTAATTTTAATCTATTTATTTTTCGAATTTATGTAATTTTAAATTTTGAAATTTTAGCCTTTACCTAAACAATAACTGTTAAATCTGTCTGTTTAAATTTAATTATTAGTCTTGTACTATACATACAGTAATAGATTTAGTCCATATTTTTCAATTGGATCATTTTAAGTCGTGAATTTTGAAATTTTAATCTTGACGCAAATAACAGTCGTTAATCCATTAACTGAAATTTTTAGTGAGTAAAATGTGGAAATAACAAGCTGATATGGCGTTACACATATAATAATATGTTTGGTGTATCAGATTATGGAAGTAATACATATATCATTTGGTGATGACTGAAATTTTAAAATTTAAAAAATATATAAACTAAAAATGGCCAAATTAAAATATAAAAAACTTAATTTACAATGTTTACAAAATATAGAAACTAATAGCATAATTTAACCGACAAACAACAAAACCTAGCTAGCAAGTTGCATTCAGGAAGAACATTTGATTTTGAATTTAGTTCAAAAGGACCCTTCAATATTTCTTTTAAATGAAATTTCTCAAATCACCCACATGTTGATATACATTATTATTATTTTTTGTAAAAGCATAAAAAAGGAAAAAATAATAAATGACAATTTTTATTAATTCGATATATTACAGAATATGAGAATGGAAAGATATTATCTTTTGAAATAATTGTTCATTAACATAAGGTTCCAAATTACATATAAAGAAGCGGTCAAAACTAAGTTTGCTATAGCATGAGCTTGAACAGGTAATTGTGAATTTGTTTCAAGCACAAGTTTGGACAGAGCATTCTGTTTCCAAGCCCTCATAGAAACCTCCAATCACATATCACACAGTAGTAAAGGAGAGCTTCAATTATCAGAGTTGAGTTCTCTTCTCCTGGACAATAGAAAAGCTGAGATTAAGATGATAGTTTGTGTTGTAAGTAGTAAAGACCTAGAAGCTTTACCATTTCCCTCAATTGCTTTTGCAATATGTTCCCTGGAAAGCCCCATTCCAATGGGAGAACAATGAATCTAACTTTTCCCATTCTTACAGGCTTTGTTTATTTTCAAGCATTTCTTTCCTTGTTGGGTTCACGGAGCTTTAGCTATGGATTTGTAAGAAATAGCACAATTAAGGCCATTGACAAGTTTTAGCTGGACTGACACCACCAACTAAATAGAATACCAATGAAAAATTCAAGTTATTTTTCCATTCGGAAATACAGATGAAACCAATACAAATAGGAAATGGACTCCACACAGGAGCTGTCCCATAGAACAAAAGCCTAAAAGACCTACCCAAAACACCGGAAAAATTAACGAATCACTGTAACAAAATGCAAGATCCCCACAACTGCAGTGAGTCATCCATTGAGTTGTAGCTTGAAGGCTTGGATTTCGGCTTGGGACAGAAATGGTGACCAAAGAAGCAAAGAAAGGAAAAAAGATGAGACCTGTACTCATTGGTTAACAATGGCAAAGCTTGGTTGTACACTTCTTTGGCCCTCAAAATGAAAAATTAAGTCTTCAACTAAATTGGAAATAATTAAAAAAAATTCAAACAAAATGGAAGAAGTCCCTTTGTGTTACCTCAAGTGGAACAAATGATGAGGAGGAATATTTTACAATTGTATGGCCTTCACAGCCCAGGTTGTGTCCTAGTTGCAACTGACTCGGACAACTCGAGTGATAGTGGTGCTGAGTATATTGTTGATTTTATGGATACTTATAAAACTATGCTAGCTAATTCGGACTAGGTGTGAAAGATTAATGGGAGGTTGACTTATGAGAATTCCATGCAGACACGAGAATGGGGGCCCAAACTAGAAGCTACCTTGAAGGAATCGACAACTGCAAGTCTGTGACACAAGTATGGGCCCAAATTCCAGCCTAAGAATATGTTGTTCTTAACCTTTTATAAGGTCAATTTGACAACCCCAAAAAATAGCAAAATTTAAAGCCAAACTTTGGACGTGAGACAATGCGTGGATGAGATAAATTTTATGAATGAATTTTATTAACTTACATTCATAAAACTTCTTGTTTTTCAAGCTCAAAAGATTAGTTGACTTGTGATGAGCTTTTGGATGAATCCAAACATTTCTAGGTTGAGATTCTTTCATTATGTTTGAAGAGCTATCTCTTGTCTTCGAAACACACTTTGAATCACTTGATTTCAAATCTTAAAACTCAAGTTATAACCATTTTAGTGAAGACTGCATGATTCTGCTGTACGGGATTATTACGAGAAATTATGAGCTTCGAGCTTTAATTCGAGTTTAAATCATATTGAGTTTGATTTTAAGGCTCAATTTTAACTATATGAACCCAAAATTGTATTTGTTAAATTTTTTATTTTTTTTATTTTTCCAAAATTTGTATGTTTTTAGGTATTTAAAATTGTTTACAAGTTTTATATTTCTTAGTTAACAAGATAGTTTAGTTCCATTAGAACTAGTGTCATTATACTTAAGAGTTTTATTTTGATGTAATTAACTAGCTTATATAAAGGCTTCTTCATTATTCATTAAACACACCACCCACTGAATAAAGCTTTTTTTTTTCAACTCTTTGAATTTTATCTTTGCAAGATAGCTTTCTTGTGATTTGTAAAAGTATTTTCTTCTAATGCATATCCGGACTATCCAAGTTTGAAAGTTATTGATTGACATGTCCAAAACAGCAAAAAAAAAAAAAAAACCTTTTCAAGGTTTTTCATTTCATGAAAGATTTTAATTGCATGATTTTCTCTACTCAAAGACTAGGTCATTGAATATTTTTAAAATAAGAAAAAAAATCAAAATGATTGTTTTGTAATAGCTTAAAAATTATAATTTTTCTTAGAGTAATTTAATTAAAGAATATGATACTAATTTAAAATATGACAATTGGATTTAAGCTAACTTGATTTTTTACCATATTCACAAAGATGGCACTAGTTTAAAATGGGCATAATAAGAATGATGTTAAATACTCTTTTTATTTAACGAGTTTTGGAGGTACGTTGAGGAATATTAAAAATGTGTCTTTTTTTAATTTTAGAAATAGAAGTAAATTGAAAAGTTTTGTAAAATTTGATAACTAAATTCATTGGATTTTTACAATTTAAACTAAAATGACAAATTTTGTAAACATAGAGTGTTAAATTTGTTGAATTTTTTAGATTTATAATAAAATTGATAGAATGCGTAAACATTGGAGAGCTAAATTTGTTATTAGGCCAATATAATTGTACTTTTCATGCATGTAAACTTTTGAACAAATCTGATTTTTCTTTCATATCGACCTAAAACATTCTATATATATATATATATACAACGATTGAAATTTCTTTACATAAAATAAGTAGTTAGAAAATTTAAATTTACATCAAATATGACATACATGAATAGACCATGAAATATAACGGTTGGATTGTTAAAATATTACTTTAGTTTTTACACTGTGTGGGTCCCTCCCTATATAGAGTTACACATCATAAAAACTTACACACTTTCATAACTAATTTATATGATTAATATTTTAATGATCCAACTGTTGAATTTATCAATATAATTGTACTTGTCATGCATGTAAACTTTCGAATAAATTAATATCTCTATCATATTGATCTAAAACACTATATATTAATATATATTCAAGGGTTGAAATTTTTTACATAAAAAAAACAGTTAGAAATTTTAAATTTACATCAAATTTGACATACACGATCTAAATGAATAGACCATGAAATATAACGGTGGGATCATTAAAGTATCAATCATATAGACAGTTATGAAAATGTGTAAAACTATTCTAGTTTTTACACTATGTAAGTGGATCCTCCCTATACAGAGTTACACCGTGTAAAAACAAAAGTAGTTTTACATGCTTCCGTAACTATCTATATGATTAATATTTTAATGATCTAATCCTTGAATTTATCAACATGCATGTAAATTTTCAAACAAATTTGTTATCTCTATCATATCGATCTAAAACACTCTATATATTAATATACATTCAACGATTGAAATCATTTTACATATTTTTAACAACATTAATTGAAAATAAAATATTTATAATACTATCATTATTTTATATATAATAAATATATAAAATCAATAATTATTCAAATCTATAAAATTTAAATTTAGTGATAATATTAAATATAGATTATAATAAAAGATAGACTTATATAATATTCTAATGTTTAATCATCAATGCATATATAAAAATTATTAATATATTATATATCAAACGATACATTATATAATATAGTAGAAGAGTTTACTTTCGAATGTTCGAAGAATATAGAGTACTGAGTTTTTAACTTTTACAAATTGCATTTGGGTATTGAGTTAAATTTCTTTTTATTTTTTACTTGAGATTTGTGCTAAAATTAATAATGAGTAAATTATTCAGGACTGAGATTAGTATAAGGGTAATTTACCAATAAAAGTTTTTTTTTTCAAAATTTACCGAAATGGGCCAACTATTTTATTATTTACCGGAATGGTCCATTTTCCGCGAAATTGCGTCCACGTCAGCGCGATGTCAGGGTACGCGCCAGGAAATCGCGTCCACGTCAGCGCGAATTGCTGACGTTGGCGGAAATCGCGCCCTAGAGGACGCGATTTGCTGACGTGGCATGAACAGTTTATGTTTTTTAGCTTGAAAAACTTTGAAAGGCCATAACTTTTGGCTCGGTTGTCCGATTGAGACGATTTTTTTTTATTTCGAATAAATTTTCAAGATCTACGCGCTGAGAAACTGCTTAGAGATGAATAGGGACTAATTTGTAATGTATAATTTGTTAGTTACGAGTATAGGGACTAAAGTATAATTATTTCAAAATTAGCATGAAATTTTTGTATTTAAGAATATTTGAATGTTATGGAAGGATGAAATTGAATTTGAATTGAAAAACGAAACTTAGATTTGAAAATATGACTATTTAGGTTTTAGGGACTAATTTGAATAAAATGGAAAATTTTAGGGAACTTTTCAAAAATGAAATGAGCTGACTTATACCTATAACAGGATGATATAAGACAATTCTGTAAAAAAAGATCCGATGTTTGCTTCAAATAAATAAGGAAAATAATGATTTGAAT
Organism: Gossypium hirsutum; assembly: GCF_007990345.1. Classification (NCBI taxonomy): domain Eukaryota; kingdom Viridiplantae; phylum Streptophyta; class Magnoliopsida; order Malvales; family Malvaceae; genus Gossypium; species Gossypium hirsutum. The sequence continues at coordinate 10,744,724 of NC_053448.1, forward strand.
GTTTCAAAATTCAATTTTAAACTGAAAAAATCAAAATTTAAGGGCAAAAAAGGATCTTTTTCGATGAAAACTACGGCAAACCGCCTTAGGCTGTTTGCCAGCGCGTAGATCTCGAAAAGTTATTCGAAATAAAAAAAATCGTCTCAATCGGACAACCGAGCGAAAAGTTATGGCCTTTCAAAGTTTTCCAAGCTTAAAAACATAAACTGTTCAGCCACGTCAGCAAATCGCGTCCTCGTAGGCGCGATTTGTGTCCACGTAAGCAAATCGCGCTGACGTGGACGCGATGTCCTGACACGTACCCTGACATCGCGCTGACGTGGACGCGATTTCGCGAAAATGGTCCATTCCGGTAAATAATCAAAAAATCGGCCCATTTCGGTAAATTTTGAAAAAAAAAGGGCTTTTATTAGTAATTTTCCCTTAGTATAATATATTTGAGTTTTGGAATAAATATTCTAGAAATGAGTATTAGATTTGTCGAAACCATTTTTTTGAAAAAACAAAAATTTTAGGTTGTCGACTTTAAAAAATGAAAATTGGGAGTCGCCACCAATCTTTTATTAAGGTGTGATTGGATCACCTAAAAAAACAGCTTTGGTCTACGAGTTTTAGAAAAACGGATCTGGGAGTCAGTTACGTTCGAGGAAGGATTAGCACTCTCGTAACGCCCAAAAATTGGTACCTAGTTAATTAATTAATGTCTTAATGTCGAAATTTTGAAAAATATAATCCTTAGCAAAAACTGAAAAACGTTACGTATTAATACACTTATCATTTCAGAGAAAGAAAATACCACACCCAATGTGTTAGGGCACGACATTTTAATTTCCTTAAAAATGAACTAGGCCAAAATACTCGCACAATAAAAATTTAAAAGAATATTCATTTATTCAAGATTTAAGAAATCGCAGCCCAATACGTTAGGACACTTCCTTCAAAATCCCAAACTCGGAATATTTCCTTTATTATTATTTTTTAGAAAAAATCTTCATTTCGAGAAATCAATGCGTCACATCTAATACGTTAAGACACAACGTGTTGAATTCCCAATAATGAGTTCTTATTTTTTGATTAAAGAGAAATGCTTGATTGATAGATTTAACGAAAAAAATCGGAACCCAATACGTTAGGGCTCGACTTCCTTGAAAATCCTAAATACGAGCATTGTCTCATTTTGACAATTTTCCATTTCTAAATTCGAGTAAAATATGATGTAATGTTATATTGTATGTATGTATATATGCATGTGAAAATTGTGAAAATAAGATAAAAAATATAAAAGTATGTATATGTGCATATATATTAGTAAATCATGAAAATATGTATATGTATATATTTAAATACTTATATATGTACAATATGTGTATAAAACAATAGAATATATAAAATAATAAAGAAAATATTTATAATAATTTAAAAAATAAAAAAAGTGTACGTATATATATTATAGAAAATGCATGTATATTTTGGGAAATAAATGTGTTACAAAACATATATGTATATAAAATATAAATGTATAAAGTATATAAAAAATTAGAAAAGTAAAATAAAAAATATAAAAAAATAGAAAAGTAAAATAAAAAATATAAAAAAGTATGTAAGTATAAAGTATATACGTATTTAAAAAAAGCTTAGAAAAAATATATATATTAAAATATGCATATATGTTATACCGTGTAAAAAACAATAGGTGAATACTATATAAAAAATGCATATATATATTATATAAGAAAAATGCATGTGAATGAATACAAAGGTAATGATAGTAATAATGATAATATATAATATAATAATAATGTTTTCTTTTTTAAATGATAATTAATTAAAATAAAAGTTTTAAAAATGGATTAAATTGAACTTAAAGACGGAAAATAGGGTGGATTCGAAAATAAATAAATAAGAATCAACTTGAACGCGCGAGCAACAATAGGGGATTGAAAGGGAAATTAATCCCACCCTCCAAAACGCTCGCATTGAGGGACCAAATCAAAATAAAAATAAAGTATGCGGCCTAAATTAAAAAAAAGTAAAACAGGTCTAATTGGAGTGCGCTGCAAAATGGAGGGCCTAAATTCGAAATTTCCCCATTAACAGAACGCGCGGATCCTCTTCTCCGGGTCGGGTCACCGTGCGGGTCATGCCTGGGTAAAACGGCGTCGTTTTGCTCTGTTATTTAAAAAAGATTTTTTTCCTAAAAATCATATTTACAGTAAAAAAAAGAAAAAAATAAAAAAATAAAAAAGATGAGAATCCTCTGCTAGGGTTTTTCGACCCCAGCCTTGCGCCGCCGTTCAACCGTGCGCTAAGGCCCCGATTGCGCCGGAGGTGGCACCGGCTCGTCGGCTCCGGCGATTAGGTGAGTTTCTCCTCTCTTTTCTTTTTTAAATCAATAATAGCTATATATATACATAAAAAAATGATGAACACCGAAAAATAAATAAATAAATAAATAAAGCCACCTTTATATTCAAAAAAGTTTGTATCTTTCTTTCTTTTTCTCTGTACTTTTCAGTGTTTCTATGTGTATTCTCCTCCCTTCTTTTACAGATTTTTGATGGCTTTTTATAGCCAAAATTACAGCAAAATAAAAGTAATAAAAATCCTATTTCGTTATTTGCTGCGTCTATTGCTGTTTGGATCCGCTTTTCTCGCAGGTATGGAGGCCGTGGAAGAGGCGTACGTGCGCGGAGGATGCGGCGGCAGTTAGGGAGGCTGCTGTTGGGCGTGCGGCTGAAGCTTGTTGCTTCTTAGGCTAGGTTTTTTTTGAATATGGGTTTGGGTTTCTGTAATTGGGCTATTTGGGTTGTATTGTAGTTGGGTTAAATTAGTGGGTTTATTTATTTTGGGTTTTAGATTGATCCCGGGAAAAAATTGGGTATTACAAGATTTATAAATTTAATAAGAAACACAAAAGTTATTTAATTTTTAATATAATATAATAATAAACAATAAAAAATATTTCCGTTAAGTGACATACATATCATACAATAAGCACTTCAATTATTTTATATAAAAGAGCTATATTAAATATATATGATTTATATTTTTTATAAGACAAATTTGAGTTGTGTTGTCATCGTATAAAAGTAAAATAAATTATTACATACTAAATTAAAAACATTTATAATTTCAATCCGTTAGAGCTCGCTCGATTTGATCCGACCCAATTTTAAAAAATTTTGAGTTCAAAAAATTTCAAATATAAAAAGACTTAAACTCAATAGGTTTGCCACCTCGAATCACATGAAATGTCAATCGTTGGGCGAAACATGCGGGTTTCGGGCTTTGTTAAACTATTTTGTTCCAACCCGTCTTAAAAGTTCCAACTTAAGAAAGCCCAAAATAAATAACAATAAGAAAGTAGAATTGGTCCTTACAACAAAAAAGTGAGTGTTCTAATCTTACCACAAAATTGATTATTTTTTTAATAATTGTGAGAGGAGAGAGAAATGGTTTGGTATCGAATTTAAATTTTTATAGTTATAATGTAATGTTGTTATAAATTTTAAAAGATTTATTCCATTATTAATATATAAAAATTAAACCGATTGAGTGAATGCATATTAAAAAATATGAAGTAAAAGGACACAAATTCAAATATATTGAAATGTAAGGATTGAAGAATAGTTACAGAGAGTTATCAGCCATTCATAAATTCAACCACAACTATGAACACAAAGTAGAGAGTGGCAGGCTGATAAAGTAGGAAGAAAGTGAAGTGGGAAATTTTATTTTCATCTATTACCGATACCCGAGTATATAATAGACCACAAGCATCAAATGTGGAAAACATGACATACATTACTCGCTAGAAAAGAAATAGAAACGGGTATCACCACCACAAAAAAAGTAGAAATGCAATAAAATTAACACAACATAGTGGAAGACGAAACAGTGCTGGTAAAAGTTTTATGCAAGGATTTCCTCCAATGGCTTGGCTTCAAGCTTGGGCTTCTCATTCTCAGCCTCCTTCTCCTTCAACTGTTGCTGCTCTTTGGCCACCTTCTTCAGCCTGGCAAGCTCAAGATCTTTGCTCATCTTCCTCCTATACATCTCAGCAAATGTGATGGGCTCCTCAAGGATTGGTTTCTCTCCCTCTCTGATCTTCAAGGGATACACTGTGGCATCGGGTGCTGGATTTTGGAATGTGGCTATTGACAATCTGCTGCAGTTTGAGTTCACCACTGCTTGGTGATCAGCATTCTTGAACCTCCCATTGCTCAGATACTGCTCACCATCAATTATTTCAGTCATTACTCCACTCTCGCATAAATCATAACAATTTCAATTTTTTTTCCAAGTAAAAAACTTACATGGCCATGGTCTCCAAGGTTGACCACAAAGGCTCCTTCCACAGGTTGGACAGTGATCCACGTCTTGCCATTGTCCCGGGTGGCCTGAAGCCCACCAACTTGGTCTTGAAGCAAGAGTGTGATGGTGCCTGGGTCAGTGTGGCGCTTGAGTCCTAAAGTGAGGTCAGGTTGAGGGCATTTAGGATAGAAGTTAACCACCACTTTCTGATCCATGTCCACACATGCCTTAGTCAAAGCCTCCTTCTCTAACCCCATGGCCTCTGACAACACCTCAAGAAGCTTGCAAGCTAGGCCCATCAACTTCTCGCTGTACTCCTTTGTAACTTCAATCCAACCCTCTGGCTTATCAGGCCACCTTGAATAGTCCCTGCTCTTCAATGGGTATGAAAAGTATGTCACAATCTCCCGCCAATCTTGCACTGCTTCTCCCTGGCATATAAACAATGATCCTTTGAGATCAATTTAATTATAGAATTATTAAAATACCTTCTCATATATATATTTTTTATCTTTTTATATATTGATTCAATACAAATTTAATCGAAATGAGATTTGTACTTAAAACATCCTATATAATAAACAATTAATTTTACTAGTATAACCAAAACATCGATTAATCTCTATGAGAGCTTTTAATAAATATATTTATTACATGCCATAAATCTATTTAAAAAAAATCATTTCCTACCTAATTAAATTTTATTTTATTATTTTTCATTAGTCTGATTTGGTTGCTTAGAATTTTGTTGTATCCTGCTAGTATAATAAAAGCCTCAAAAAACTTTCAGGCCTCAAAGTCTTGATTTTTTTTCCTTAATTCTATTTTTATGCAAAATATTTCAAACAATTTCAAGGTTGTAATGTGCTTCTGGGAAGAACATGTTTAAATTATCAAAACGGGGCTAGGTGTTAATACCTGAAGGTGGCTGGAGACGATGAAACCACCTTTCTTGCCACCAGACATATCGAACCGAAGCTTCTCTTCAGCAGGCAAAGCAAAAAACTCTCTGGCAAAACGGGTCATTTCGGACACGAGTTTAGTATCAACACCATGATCCACAACCTGGAAGACACCCCAATCCTCACAAGCCTCAACAATCTTCTTGCATATCTCACCCCTCTTGCCATCAACATCATCGATACCAGCAAGAGAGATGACAGGGATATCATTACTGAATTGGTTGTAAGCAACCTTAGGACGCTCATCTTCATCACGAACGAAGCTTGCCTGCAAGGTTTTCTCTTCCGCAAGAGCCGTCAGAGTTGAAGGAGCCATTGATGTTGCTTATGACTCTGAACTTAAACCTTTCCCCCACTTAAAAATGGGTTTGCGTTAAACGATCGAACGTTATAAGTTTAGTTGAGAACTGTCGAATACGTTTTTGGGTAAGACAGTGAAGTGAGGTGCATATAAATAAATATAAGGAGAGGGGTTCAGATAGGAAGGTGAAAAGAGGCACGGGGTGGTGAGGCTGGCCTAGCTGGGCAGCTGTAACTACCACCCTTACCTCGTGGCTCGTGTGTGACCGCGCAGTCAGCTACCAGACTTTCTTCTATTTCTATTTGGCGCTTCTAGAACCGGAGGATTTTATGAAGTTTAATGAAACCTATGGATGGGGCCCATAGGAACAGGACTTAGGTAACACCTTCGATTATTTTATAGTAAATTATTCTTTATATATTAAATTAAAAAACAATTTAAGTATTTATTCATTTACACTGTTATAATTTGGTATGACTGATAGAATAACTAAATAATTATACGTGGTATGGTACATATATTTTATTTTGATGTACATAGACTAATTTTTAAGAGTAAATATGGATGGAGATTTTAACAGGAGAATTGATTGTTAATTGTTATGATGTTAAATGACAAATCATACATTAGATTATATCACGTGTTTAATAATAATAAAAGGTCTAGAAATGGATTTAAGATGTGATAAATGTTTTATAAGATATAATAAAATATTAAAAATTAAAGAGAAAATATTTTGTATAGAAAATGTGGAGTCAATATGATAACAAATATCTATAGTAAAATATTTATATATATATATATAAAAACATGTGATAAATTTTTAAAACTGTTTATGAAAAAAAATACATTGTTAATATATAAAATACTAACCCAAAATTATATATATATAATATAAATATAACACTTGTGGCTCAGTCAACCTGGCACATTATCTTAAATTGATTAGAAATTTTTTTAATTTTAGAAGCAAAATTAAGAATTTAGTATTTGTTTTCTTTTTAAATATCAAATAAACACTTGTAAAGAAAGAAACTGATTTCAAGCACTGGAATCGTGAATTTAGTGAGACATTAGAAAATGTGTTGTTATATTTCTTTAATAAAAGAAAGGTAGGAGGTGAAAGAATGAAATAAATGCTATTTAAGTACTAAAGGGCAATAAATATATATATAATTAATTTAATTTAATTTAGCACTCAAAATGATATTTAAAATATTTTTATTCAGTTTAATCCATAAAGTTTCTAAGCTGGTATACCAATTAGTCCAATTATTTGTGTGGTTAAAAAAACAGGTGATGTGTCACGTTGAGGATGACAACAAGTTTTTCTATGAAATAAATTAAAAAAAAATACATATATTTAGAAAATGTGAAAATTCAGAAAATAATTGAAGGTAATAGAAAGTACTAACTTTGACTTATAAAACGTACGAGACCTGTTAATTCTTAGAAAATAATTGTTGACACGTGGTTTCTCTTTTGGTTTGACCGTTTACGACATGAGTTGAGTTGAGGAAGAGAAGTACGGAATGGGAACAAAAATAGTTTTTTTTTATTTTCTTTTGTTTTAATTAATTGTATGTTTACCTTCCAAATATATATTATAAATTTAAATTATTTTAGGGGTTAATAATAAATATAAATTTTTTAAAAAATTTGAGTAAACATTTTAAATTTTTTAGTTGTGTTGTTTTTTTTTGCCGTCTTGTGTATTAATTATTAATTATTATTAGGTTGTGAAGATTTACAAAAATAAAAAAAACTACTTAAAAATATAAAATTAATATATAGCAACAAGTAAAGTCATATCCACAAATATAAATGGTAATATTATTTCTTAAATAAAAACAAAAACTAAAATTCAGATTAAAAACTTAACAAATAAAGCAATAAATAAAATTTTTAGAAAAAAAATCAATGGTAAGAAACAATAATTAAAGGCAAAATCTTCATTTGATTCATAGATTCGATCATCAACGTATGTCCTTAATGCTTCTAATAAGTTAGTTTTAGTTCCTCACTCAACCTCGAACAACTCAATTCTTTTTCCTTGTTTGGTAACCAGGAGACAACTAGTTTGAAATTACTTCCCTAACCAATAAATAACTGTGGCGACGTGTTTTCTACTAAACCAGTTTTTTCTCCTAATTAAATTGTACTATCTTTTCCCAATGAAACTCTGATTAGTTTAGGATGTTTTAGTTATATTTTTACATGAATTTTAGCTTATAAATAAGCCTTTTAGCAACGCTAGATATTTTAGAATAACAAGAACAAATTTAAGAGAGAGTTTGTGGAAAATTCAGGAAAACTTTGTATTTCGGGTTCGAGGTTTGTTTATTTTCTCCATCTTGTACTCTTTGTTGATTTACTAATTAGTGAAGTTTTCTTTTCCTGTGGCTTTTATCTTTTTTCGGAGGAGTTTCCACATAAATATTTGTGTGTTTGATGTTCTCTATTTTCTTGTTCGTTGTTTATACGGGTCAATCCCCAACAAATTGGTATCAAAGCCAAGTTCAACTTTTGTAGATCGACTCATTTGAGATGGAAAAAATGAGATTCAACATCAAAAAGTTCAACGGGACCAAAAATTTTAATTTATAGCAATTTGGGATGACATGAATTCTAGTCTAGAACGGCTTAAAAAGGGTTATTACTAGGCAAAAGCCCGAAAATCTAGATCAATAAAAATGGGAAGAACTTGATGAGAAAACTTTGTTAACAATTCAGTTATGTCTCATGAACAATGTGTTATAGGAGGTGCTTACAAAGAAAACGACAACAGTCTTATGGAGAAAACTAAAAACCCTATTTATGACAAAGCATTCAATTTTTTCACTAAATTATTTCCCCATACTTTAAAATTTGTTTAAATTCATATATAGCTACCTAAAATTGCATGCCATTAATTTATACTTACATTCCATATTCTTATATTTCAATTAAAAATGTTGTAATACAGGGCAACGAATGGATCGATTTTAAGTTGTTGAAAATGTTTAGAGTTCGAATCTAAAAATTAAACAAACAAACAATTAGAAAAAATGAAAATAAAACAAATTTGAAAAGAAAGAGATTGAAACAAGAAGAGATAGATTTAGCCAATTATTAAACAAAAAAAATTGAATCTTGTTCTCCAAAAAAATGAGGCTAACTTTGAATTATTGAATCTAAAATTAAAAGATAAATAAATTTGGAATAATTTAAGAATAAAAAAATTAAGAATAAATAAAGAAAGATGGAAGGATGATAAAAAAAATGTTGATGGTGAGATGAGGAAGAACTATATTCAATGAAACCCCTTGAAGAACAAGCTTCAGTAAACTCCACGAATCACTTTAATTGACTTTCCAAGCTAGATAACTTGGCAAATTGAAATGTGAATAACTCCCGCTAACAAGCTCAAAGAAGATTGAGTTGAAAACTCTTCTAAAAGAAATAATAAAAGATTTCTTGCAAATAAGAAGAACTCAAAGAATACTTTTATTCAAATCAAAGTTGGATGCTCTATGGTGAGTGATTACCCTTTTTATACGAAAAGGGGGCTAAAAAAGAGAAACAAATCTGTAAAAACTAGCCTAAGAAAATGTTGTTGGCTAAGAAAACAAATCCCTGAAAACTAGTCTAAATATGTTGATTTCTTCATAAGAAACTTAAGGAGAAAAGAAAAGACTAAGTGAATTTGGCGAACTATATAAGAGTTGTGCATGGACCAAATTTACAAAAAGAAAAAAGCAAATAAATTTGGACTTACAAATAAACTTCCTAATTGGGTCATTGACAAATTAGGAAAAAAAAGCAATTAAGTCTTTAAGTGGTCCAAATTTAGACTTGTTCATGGTCAGGCCATCCAACTAGCCTGAAGACCTGTTTGAAAAGTGGGAGGATTTGGGCAAAAATAGGCCCTAAAAAAGGGGGTTAGACAAAAAAATAAGACTCATTTTCTAAATAGGTCGGGTACGGGGTAAGCTTTTTTGGGCTTGGATCCGAGCCGAATTTGCAAAAAAAAAAGTTGCTACTGTTTTGCCACTATTTTTCATTGTTTTGCTATCATTTCGCTATTATATTATTACTATTTTATTGTTATTTGGATATTGTATAACTATTGTTTTATTATTAATTTTTCTACTATTTTAGGGGTATTTGCTTGCTAATTTGCATTTATCGTGTTATTGAAGTATATTTTTTTTATTTTTTTTCATTTGTTGGGAAACATTTATTTTAATGTTTTTAGTGTATTTGTTGTATTATATATTTTATATAAAAAATAATATAAAAAATTTAATACGGACGGATTGAGTCTAGCTCGGGTTTTAGTTTTTTATCTGGTCTAGACTTGAAAAAAATTTTAAACCCATTTTTCGGGCCAAGCTCGAGCCTAGAAAATAGGCCTAAATTTTTTACTCGACCCAGCTCGGCCCATGAACAACTCTAATCCAAATGAGCTTCAGATGGATTATAATCTTCAAGGAAGTGTGCATTTGGGATGCTCACTTCAATACTTAAACTTTTCCAAGCTTAACAACATATTCCAATCGACTCAACTTTTGGGCTTGCATCCATGGGCAAAATTTACCTCAAAATGGAGTTTTGAATGTTTAAGCTCTTAAAATCATTTCTTTGAAGGTCATGGATTAATACATTCAATTGGGCTCTAATTTATTTGAATTCAATGCAAGTAATTGAGCCTTCATGAAAAATAAGTCCATCACATTTATGGGCATGAATTTGAGTCTTGATGCTAGCATAATGTTGTATATTAATTTTTATTATATATATATATGAAAAACTAATTAATTTGAAAACTTGTAATAGTTTACACATTACTTAAAAAAAATTCTTTACATATGAAAACATAATGAGAATGTGATACGACACAACACCTAATTTTTACTAAATATAATCACTATCACAATATTATGCAAAAATATAATATGAACTACAACATAAACAAACAAATTATTTTTAAATTGAATCATAATAATAAATTATACAAAACACAGCATGCCAAAAAAAAAATAGATATTATTAATATATGAAAATGTCAAATTTACCCAAAACAAATTATAAATTTATAAAAAATATAAATATATAAAATGTATAAAAAAAATTGTTATGTTGAGAAAATTTCCCCTTTTTATCTTAAAATCTTTATTATAAAAGAAAGTGGAAAATCTTTGCAATTAAAAATTTTATTTAGTTGTTAGTTGAATTGGTAAAGATGGAGATTTTGAGTTTTAAGTATTCAAATTTAAGACTCATCATTCACAATTTATGTGTGAGTTGCAAAGTCTCACCATATGCGACTGTCATGTGTGGGTTTAGTCCAGTTAATTCAGTTTGTTGACTTTAGTTTGGATTGTACCAGTTCTTAGTCTGATCGTGCCGTAATGGTTTGATTTTACTTTGTGATTCCTTAAACAGTCTATACCGTAATAGTTTGATATAGACATATATTTATATTTTTTTAACTGTACTTGTCACACTTATTTTTTTAATTTCATAAAAAAAAACCTCATTTAGTTATTTATTTTAGCTTATAAAATTGTAAAAAAAAATTACTATAACATTTCTACCCTTCAAATTATATTTTATATTTATAGGTTTTAACTTCAATTGAGATAATGTTTTGGTTTAATCGAATGAGTTTCTTTGTAACTTTTCATTTATTTTTGTTTGTTTTGATTCTCCTTTATTGTTTTTTTTTTCAATTTCATTTTTTTATTACTAAAATGTCACATGTAATTAGAATGTTGAAGAGATTTAAAATTCATGTCTCGAAATATAATTCGTTGGCTTGTCACATGTAAAATACAATTACTATAATTATTAATTAGTATGGATATATAACGAGCAATAATTACATATCTGATTTGACTTATGAAAGAACATGTAAGTATACGTTTCGCGCTTGTTTGAGTAATAGCAATGAGATTCCTCAATATCATGTTAACAATAATCAGGATTTCCGGAAGAAGATGTCATTCGTTTGATGAGAAATAAAAAGAAATATCGAAAATTCGAGTGGCTGAAGTCGAAGCAACTACTTTCGAAGTAACAAAGAAAAGCAACGACTGGAGTGGGAGAGTCAGAGTTTAATTATTAATTATTTTTAAGTTAAATTAAATAGTAAATATTTGAGTATTAAAATATATTTTAAGTTTTTGTACTCTTTGTATATTTAAAATTTAGTATTTTTATTTTTATAAATTTAGTCTCTCTATTTTTTAAATTTAAAAGTTCAGATCCAATTGTTAATACCATTAAATTCTTCTATTAAAGTCACTGGTGTCATATAACAAAAAAGTTGACATTACAATGGATTTGAATTTAACAAATAATTTTAATTGTATTAATAACTCTTAAATGTTACATCAACATTTTAATCAAAACAAAATATTTGAGCTAATCAATGAAATTGTAAAAAATTGAGATACCACATTGTATTAAAAAGTTGAAATATAAAGATTGAAACTTAAATTTGAATGTAAGATAGTGATTAAAATTGAGATTTGACCATTATTATATAATTTAAAATTTAAATGTAGCATAAAGACTAAAATTGAAATTTTATCGTTTTCCTATAAAATACAAAAATAAAAAATAAAAAATGAAAGGTTATTCCATGTGTCAGAATGCTTTGATATGTAGTTATATAGATTCTGGTATGAGATGGCAAAATGAGGTTGATATTCTTTGGTAGATAGAATAATTGATGGAAAATGAAAACAATGTGTAATCCTTCAAAACCACATTTTCTACATTATTCTATCAAAATAAGATATGCATATATGATGCATTTATATATATATATGAAATAATTTAATTTAATCATTTCTTATTAAGTTGCACAAGTTTTGGTTTCACAAACATTGATATTAAGGTCACATAGGGCTTTTGGCTTGTAACATTCTACAGCTTAGATTGGTACGAATTCAAAGAACAAGTTAACTCAAAATGGTTCGAGCACTATGAATAGTATAACACATGGCATTGCTCCAATTTCCCCCCATATATAATCATTAAGCTCACCACCTTTTTTATCCTCTCTCGCCTTCCTTTTCTCTTCGACAATGTGGAAGATATGATTCGATATTGCCTAGCATGAACAACTTAGCGGGTACTTGTGCACTATGATAGTGAAAAGCTAATTTTACGCTCATTGATTGGTTTACCATTTTGAGCATATTTTTTTTTAATTTTTTTGTTCTTTTCACTCACAATGCTTTTAGCCTTAACCATGCCTTTTTATTTGCTTGCTTTACTTTTAACTCTCACAATGTTTTTATTCAAGTTCATTTTTTTAAAAGACTTCCGATATATTTCTATCTAACCCTCAATGTTTGTGGCCTAACATCCATTCTATAATGCAATTCAATATCAGAGACTGTGAAAGGTTGAGTTTTTTTTTACTCAATTTAGGCTCAAGGTATAAAAAATATGTCAAGAAAGGATAATTTAAGGCTCAAATTACAGGAACTAAAGATAACGTAGCATATAGGTTGGTCATTTGGGCTTTAGGCTACACAAACAATGTCTTAGGTCATCCCTTAACAATTTAAATGAATATAAAAACAATACATGCTTTTACTTATTTCCATGAGTAATGTTGAATTCTTATGCATGCATGTACACATCTATCTACACAATTATTAATCATTTGGATAAAATTGAAAAAGAAATCACGAATTTTTAATTACCTCTATTCCATTTTGCAATGTAACTAGTTGAAATAAATAATTTATTCACAAAAAACAAGCATCATTCAAGGTTTGTACACTCAAAAAATCAATTGCATAATAGCATACCATAATTCACCAATTGTCAATCCAAATCATGTTCAAACATCATACTATAATTGAAATAAAAAGATACAATAACACACAACCATAAAAAGAAAATTGACTAAGCATGCAATTTTTCTATGAATGCCCCCACATTTAAATCACATATTGTTCCCAATGTTTGTCCCAAACAAAGATTAGAAGGTTTAATGAACTTCCTTGAATGGCGTGAACGCTTATCAATGCAAGCTAGGGTTGTTCACCTCCACGTTGAAGCTCGAATTTGTAGTGCAATTCTTAAGTGTGTGACTTGCATACAAAAACACAAAACACACAAAGAAAAATGTATGAAAATAACAAAATCAAAACAAAGCAAAACAAATGCAAGTTCCATCCAAAATAATTCAGTATTTAGTTAGTTACATTTCGTATAAAAAAATAAAGAAAATGCAAAGAAATGTAACTCGTAGTCTTCATCGAAGTCCAACTCCGGTTCTATGATCTACTTCTCATTTCCTCTACTTGTAACCCTTTTTTACGTTTGCTAAGGTGGTCAATTACGCGACTCGTCCTCACCCTGGTTGCGAAGGCCTACCCCATTGGTGGAAGGACGCTCGGGAGCGAACGCTGCCTCAATGTCATCCACATAAGGTTAGGGGTCATCGTCCTCTATTGTGTCCTCATCATCTTCTTCCTATTCACCGTTCCTCCCTCTTTCTTCTTCTTCTTGGAAGGATGCAACTCTTGGCTTCACCAGTCAATACGAATCACCCAAACTGTGCCTAGCCTCATAGTGATCAACGAACGACTTCATGGCTTCCATCATTAGTGTGTTGTATTGCAGCATCTTTAGCAACTTGTCGAGTGGTGTTTATGAACCTCCAAGAGCTTTCTTTGAAACAAATCCTCTACAACTCTTTGAATTGATAGAGCAAGGAGTCGTCGATTCTGCTGCGAGTGGGGTGATGAAATTGCTCAGTCGGTTTCATAACCACCCCCACTTTACGGTATAAATTTGTAATTAGGTGAGAGAAATGGATATCAACCTTGCCTCTCGCCACACATTTCTTCATCTCCTTGCTAATCCATCTTCCCAAACACATGTGCTTACATTGCAAGATAGAATACAACAACACAACTCGAAAGATGTTAATCGTGTTAGTGTTAAGAACATGGATAACATGGGTACAAATGAATTGCATCCACATTTTTTCTAGGGGAACTTAATAGCTTAATTGAAAGATAGGAAAATTTTTGTATGGTTCCCGTTTCCACTATCCCGTATTCTCAGTACTTAAAATGGCGTCTATGTTGACATTGCTATAAAATTGTAAATCTATTGCAGTGTACATTTTCAATCAATGTGGAGATTTGTTGAGGTTGATTGAAAATGTTGAGTAAATTAACAAAAAAATGAAGAAAGGAGTTCAAACCTGTATGTAAAGAATCCCACCTTCCTAAGGAAGCAAAGGGTAAAGGAGTTGCAAGTTTGTATAAGGAGGCTTACAAATGCCCTAAGTCAAGTATCGAGCATTATATTTGACGTTTTCAAATTCTCTTTTTTTTTTCTTTTGTTTAAGGTTATTTTCTCATTTTAGAGTGTTTAGGAGGTGTAAATAAAAATTTCCTTTGGAAGTTGATGGGTGTCGAATCCACCAATATAAACCTACGCCTAATTTGCAATTTAAGCAGTATAGGGAGTAGGGTCGATCCCTCAGAGACTGGGTTTACTGCAAATTGTTGCTCTCTTGACCAGATTTATGTCGGGGCAGTTGTTGTGCCCAAGATGTTAGGGGGGATAAAATCGAAAACTTGGAACCTGAAATAAACAAATAAAACGCGTAAAAAGTAAAAGTTGATAACATAATAATAAAAACAGTTAAATAAATATGAAGAAAAATTAATTAGAATAAGCTCAGCTTTAGGCACGGATTTTCCTTGTCTTTGAACCAATCCTCGAAATTAGATGAACTCCTCTTTTCCAATAAGCTAGTTATAGCTACCAAGGACGCCTCGGACACCAACTCTTCCTTGTGTAAATTAGTTATGGAATGTCCAATAACTAACCCTTACCGACCGAACAACCACGAAACGTTCGTGATTTAGAACTCCGGCAGCTTTGCATTCTAGAAGTGCCTAGCTCGAACCAATACCCTCAACCGCGTGGGACATTTAAATCCGGTTACTATTTCCCTTGACGGAACCAAACAGCAATCTCCACTTGGCACGCCAATGTGTTCACATAAAACCGATTAGAAACGTTCCTTTCGGAATTCCAACTGTACGTCTAACCACACTAAATCAAACGACGTCTTTTTTGACTTAATGTTGGTCTGACTTTGTGAGCTGACAAAATCATAGTCTTAATCCGGAGAAATAATAAGTATTGGAATTCAGGAGTTAATTTGCTCGGGTTCGTAACTCACGGGTTTTGACGAGGCTAATTCCAACCTAAAGCTGAAAATGGATTTAGTTGGCTAAGGTTTGGGACATGTTAGTATTGGATAAATTAAATAAGGTAAAATGGGTGAAAGGATGGGTGACGTGATTGAGTATGGGGTTGACTATTGGAAATGAAAAGGGAATTTGAAAAAGAAATTGTAAATGGTAAGTGGTAACAAGCTCGAAATTTAGGAATTGAAAGTAAAAGAAACTAAAGACAATAAATAAATTCGTGAATAGTTGAAAGTAAAGGTAAATGGGTGGTTGGCTACTGGAAATTAATAAATTGAAGGAAAAGAAACTAAAGACAACAAAATGTAACGTGAGAATTAAAGAAAATATTGCTTTGAAAGATGAGAGCTTCATTTATAACTTGATGATTAAAATGAACAATGTAGCATCTATTTATAGTAGTGACATTGCTAAATGAAGAGCCAACTAGTATAGAAAATCAATGAAAAATATTCCATGATATAAAAAATATCCCAAAATAATCTCCCACTAAGTCAACAATTTCAGCTAATTATTCTTGGAAAAATTCTGCTTTGGCCCTCATTCTTTGCTTCTTTCTTCAATCTAGCCCAATTGTTTCATTTTTCTTCTATTTAGCCCCAAATTGCATTCCTGCACAAAATTCAATAAATATGGCAAAATTATTGGTGCATTCTCATAAATTAACCAATTTAATTACATAAAATATGTAACTTTAGCATTTAATCAAATCCCCCCTACTTAGCTTATGCTAGTCCTTGAGCATTTTGTATGTTTCTGCAAAAGGAAAAATTTTCTCCAAAATAGGACTTGACCCCCATGGTTTGCACAATTCAACAATTTAATTCTAGCACATTAACATCTCAAATAACCTAGCCTAAGAAGTTAGTAAATATATTTCAGAGATAGACTTACCCTTCATTTTATTTTATTATTTGTACTTAGGATATTTTCGAATTTTTTTACGCGAAACATAATGACAACCCAAGCACCATGTTCCGGTTACTCAATTCGGACGTCTTTAAGCGGGTTATTTCGCCCTACTCATGATAACTTGTTAGCGGAGTGAGTGCAAAGAAATTGGGTAGCCACACGAACCTTTTTACGCGAGATGTGATGACAACCCAAGCACCACGTTCCGGTTACTCAGTCCGATGTACAGCCCCAATTTTTCACTCTTAACATTCGTATCAGAGGAGTATTTTTATTTTTTTATTTTTTTTGTTTTTTTTGTTGAAAAGATTTGACATATGATAAAAGGTAAGCAGTCAAGCAAACTCATAATTCCAAAAATTTCTTACCCACTAAGTCTAGGTTATTAAAAAGTTTCATGTGTAAAAATTAAATAGCTAAATAGGTCAAACCATAAGTGTACCATCAAAAGAAAAAGTTTACCTTTTACCGAAAACATGCAAAAATAGCGATGACAGATAAGCAAATTAGAGCCAATTTATATTTCTCTCCCCCTACTTATTTTACATTGTCCCAATGTAATTTAAAGAATAAAAGTAAAGATAAGTAGGAGAAAGAGAGAAAAAGAAACTCCCCATGTATTTAAAGAATAAATGTAAAGAATTTTGTGGGTTGATATGTGGAATTTAATTTTGTCTTGGAATGTTTCCTGCAAAAATAAAAATGAAAATAAAATAAAATAGTAAAAATAAATAATAATAATAGGAAAATTAAAATATTTTTTTTTCAAATTTATTAGCTAAGCTATAAATTCGAGAAATAAATTATTAAAAACCAAGATTATGAGATTTGGTAAAACAGTCGTGATAAATGCACCAAGTAGGTTCCCAGGAAAGAGAGATGAGTCACAATGGACATACTTAAGTACCAAGTCTTTCCTTAGACAGAACTAATCCTCGACATGCATTTTCATTTTCCATTTTACCAAAAAATTTATTTGCATAAAGGAAAAGAAAATTTGGGTTGCCTCCCAACAGCGCTCGTTTCAACGTCGTTAGCTCGACGACCTATTATTCAAATTTTGGGCTCCTCGAGAACAATCTTCTCAATTATGTGCATTTGAAAATTCTCGTAGAAGGGTTTCAATCGTTGACCATTCACCTTAAAGCACTTCCGGGTTTCTTCACTTTGAATTTCCACTACACATTGAGAATAAATTAGTAATAGTAAATAGACCTATCCATTTGGATCGAAGCTTACCAGCTAAAATTTTTAAGGTGGAATCGTATAGGAGAACTTTCTGTTTTATTGAAAACTGATTCCTAATGATTATCTTATCGTGGAATGCCTTCGTCTTTTCTTTATAAACTCGAGCATTTTCATATGCATCGTTTCTAATTTCCTCGAGTTCCTGAATGTCCAACTTTCGAGCCCTTCCTGCAATCTCCATCTCCATATTACATTGTTTAACTACCCAAAATGCCTTGTGCTCTAATTCGACTGGGAGATGGCACGGTTTACCAAAAATGAGTCAATAATGTGACATGCCTATTGGTCCATTGTAAGCTATCCTATAAGCCCAAAGCGCGTCATTTAGTCTCAAGCTCCAATCCTTTCTGTTAGGTTTAAGAGTCTTTTCCAAAATAGACTTGATTTCTCGATTCGACACTTCAGCCTGTCCGTTTGTCTGTGGATGGTAAGCAGTAGAAATTCGTTGAGTCACTCCATACTTCTCCATAAGTGCACTTACGAGCTTATTGCAAAACTGAGTTCCTCTATCACTGATTAATGCTCGTGGAGTGCCATACCTGGAAAAAATAGAACTTTTAAGAAAGTCAACCACAATCTTAGCATTATCATTACAAGTAGCCTTTGCCTCTATCCACTTAGAAACATAATCAACAGCTAAGAGTATATAAAAATTACCGAAAGAATAAATAAAATGACCCATAAAATCGATGCCCCACACATCGAAAATTTCGCAAATATGGATAGGAGTAAGGGGCATCTCATTTCGACGACTAAGGTTACCGACTTTTTGGCATTTTTCACAGGTTTTGCAGAATAAGAAGGCATTACGAAATATGTTTGGCCAAAATAGTCCACACTCGAGAATTTTATGTGCAGTGCGTTTAGGTCCAAAGTGTCCTCTACATGCATAAGAATAACAAAAAGTTAAGATAGACTGTACCTCTGTTTCTGCTATACACCGTCGGATTACCTGATCAGAGCAATGCTTCCAAAGGTAGGGATCGTCCCAAATGTAATATCAAGCATCCTTTTTGATCTTATCTTTTTTAGACATTGGTAATTCTAAATATATAATACCTGTGACGAGGTAATTTACTATGTCTGCGTACCAAGGATGAATCGCATTTGCTGAAAACAGGTTTTCATTTGGGAAGTTGTCTTTCAATGGTGTGTCATCCACTGGAATCGGTAATCGACTCAGATGATCAGCTACTAGGTTTTCGCATCCCTTTTTATCCCGGATTTCAAAATCGTATTCTTGTAAAAGTAGAATCCACCTAATCAGTCGAGGTTTTGCCTCCTTCTTCCCTATCAAATATTTCAAAGCTACATGATCAGAAAAAATAATCACTTTAGTTCCCAATAGGTAAGATCTAAATTTATCTAAAGCAAATACAACAGCTAATAATTCTTTCTCAGTGGTTGTGTAATTGCTTTGGGCAACATCTAAGGTTTTCGAAGCAAAGTAGATAACATGAGGCTCTTTCCCTATTCTTTGGCCAAGAACAGCTCCCACACTTCGGTCACTTGCATCACACATGATTTCGAACAAAAAGTTCCAATTTGGTGGTTGCACTATATGGGCGGAGACCAATTTCTACTTCAGCACGTCAAATGAGTCTTTACAAGTCTGATCAAATTCAAATTATTTATCCTTCTGTAATAGACTGCAAAGCGGTTGCGCGATCTTCGAGAAGTTTTTTATGAATCGTTTGTAAAATCCTGCATGGCCAAGAAACAAATGAATTTTCCTCACAGATGTGGGGTAAGGTAATAAGTTAATAATATCTGTTTTTGCTTTATCGCTATATGACCCAAAATTAATCCTTTGTAAAGTGGCATTTTTCATAATTTAAAACAAGATTAAATTCTAGGCATCTTTGTAATATTTTAGGAAGATTATCGAGACATTCGTTAAAAGAGTTACCGTACACCGTGAAGTCATCCATGAAGACTTCAATGATTTTCTCAACATAATCGGAGAATATGCTCACCATGCATCTCTGAAAAGTGGCTGAAGCATTACAGAGTCCAAACGGCATTCGTCTATACGCAAACGTTCCAAAGGGGCAAGTAAAAGTTGTTTTGTCTTGATCTTCAGGCACCACCGGAATTTGGAAAAATCCTGAATATCCATCGAGACAACAATAATAGGTCTTACCAGCTAATCGCTCGAGCATTTGATAAATGAAGAAAAACAGAAAATGGTCCTTTCGGGTAGCTGCATTCAACTTTCTGTAATCGATGCAAACCCTCCATCCATTCTGGACTCGGGTAGGAACTAGCTCTCCTGATGAATTTTGCACCACTGTCACGCCAGTTTTCTTGGGTACGACATGAACCAGGCTAACCCAATCATTTTCAGAGATCGGGTATATCATTCCAGCATCCACCAGTTTCTAGATTTCCTTTTTTACTACCTCCATCATGGGCGGATTAAGGCGCCTCTGAGCATCTCTCTTTGGTTTCGTGTTATCTTCGATGGAAATTCTGTGCATACAAGTGGATGGACTTAGCCTTTTATGTCGGCTATTGTCCAACCAATAGCTTCCTTATAATCCCTCAAGACTCGAACTAGACTTTCCTCCTCGTGTTTGGTTAGTTTGTTTGACACTATCACCGGTAAGGTGTCTTTCTCTCCCAAAAAGACGTACTTGAGGTGGTCCGGTAATGCTTTAAGCTCCAAGGTTGGTGGCTGCAAAATCGAAGGCAACATTTTAATTTGGGAAGGTAATAGTTGAAATTGGTTACCTCGATTTGTCAATGATGGTTGCGTCTCAAAGTGTTTGACAATTTCTCGCAACGGATTTTCTATAATTGATAATTCCTCGAGACACTTAAAACATTCATGTCAATGCTTCTGTAAAGGACAATTTCCAACTCATCAAAGTCATAATATTCAGAAAAATTTTGAGTTAAACAATCTATACTATTGATACTGGAAATATTTGATAATGAGTTAGGATGACTCATGGCTTCGTAGACATTGAATTTCACGATTTTGCCATCAAACTCTATTGTCAATGTTCCCATCTGAACATCACTTTTTGCGTTTGCGGTACTTAGGAACGGTTTTCCAAGTAAAATGTCAGACGAATTAGTTGAGTTATCATCCTCCATATTAATAATGTAGAAATCTGCAGGGAAAACTAATTCGTTAACTTTAACAAGGACGTCTTCAAGCAACCCTTCAGGATAGATGACTGACCTGTCCGCCAACTGAACTATTACTCTTGTCTTTTTCAAAGGACCCGCGTTAATCAACTTATAAATAGGATAAGGCATAACATTAATGGAAGCCCCTAAATCACACATGGCTTTTTTAATGCCTACATTACCTATCTCATAGGAAATAGCAAACATACCTTACTCCTTGTATTTAGGCAGAACTTTCTTTTGCAGTACTGCGGAGACATTTTCTCCTACATTTACTCTTTTGTTACCTATTAACCTCCTCTTGCTAGTGCACAATTCCTTGAGGAATTTCACATAACGAGGGACTTGTTTGATAGCGTCGAGAAAAGGGATATTTATCTCCATCTTTCTGAATGTTTCGAGGATTTCTTTTTCCTCCTTCTCTTTTTTATCCTTTACGAGCCTCCCTGGAAAAGGAGGTGGCATCACAACTGGTTTCTAAATTTCTGATTCTGATTTGGCTTTTGGATCAGAAATCTGTTTCTCCCGTTCCTTGTCTTGCCCATGACTTTTGTCGGGAATTGGTTTCAGAATTTTTCCGCTACGAAGAGTTATTGCACTTGCATTTTGCCGAGGATTCAGCTCTGTCTGGGAAGGTAATTTACCTTGAGATTCCAAACGATTAATTGCCATCGAGAGTTTACTAACTTGATTAGTTAACTCCTGTATTGATGCGTCTGTCATCTGTTGATATTTTGCAGCATCGACGGTAGGTCTTTCCAAAACAGCTTCTAGAGATGTGTTCGGCTTGGATGGCGGTTGCGGAGGTCTTGGTTGGCATGATGGATTATATCGGGGGTTAGCTCCGTAATTCAGGTTGGGATGATCCTTCCACCCGGGATTGTAAGTGTTGGAGAAAGGATCATAGCGTCTTTGTGGAGGTCCCGAAAAACCTTCAACAGTGTCGACATGTGCCGTTAAATTTTCGTTAAGGATTGGGCACAAATCCGTCGAATGTTCAGACGTAGTACATATTCCACACAGTTGGGACAAATTCTTCTTTTCTGTAAGCATAGATAGAACAATATTAGTCAGCTTATCCAATTTATCTTCTAAGGATGAAACGTTTACCCTATTAACTCGTCTTGTGGGTTCTGAATTTGGCCTATTATTGAGAATTTACCGCCATGGTGGATATCAGTTCTCTTGCCCTTTGAGGAGTCATATTGACAAGCGCCCCTCCACTAGCAGCATCAATCATTTTCATTTCCATAGGGAGCAAACCCTCGTAGAAATACTGAAAAAGTGATTGCTCCGTTAAACCGTGTTAAGGATAACTTTCACACAGTTTTTTGTACCGCTCCCAATAGTCGTAGAGCGATTCACTCTCCATTTGGTGAATTCCCACTATGTCTCTCCTAAGTTCAGCTGCTCACGATGCTGGAAAGAACCTGTCAAGAAATACACGAGATAAGTCATCCTACGTTGTAATAGAACTTGGAGGTAAGTAAAATAACCATTCTCTTGCTGTATCAACTAAAGAAAAAGGAAAGATCTGAAGTTTAATTTCATCTTCGGTTACTCCCTGAGGTTTCATGCTCGAGCAGACCATGTGGAATTCTCTCAAGTGAGTGTGTGAATTTTTATTCTTCAAGCCTCGAAAAGTGGGTAAAAGGTGAATTAGGCCTGACTTCAACTCGAATGGGGTTTCTTTGATTGGATAGTTGATGCATAACAGTGTTTACTTGTTGGGAGCAGCGGCTAGTTGATGAATGGTTTAGTTCGCCATCCTTTCTGGTTCATCGAGGTTGTCTCCTGCTTCTTTTGTTTCAGGAAGTGGTTCGATCTCAGGTTCAACCACTTTGACTTGTTTCCCACGTCGAATTTCCTCTGCACGAATTGCTAGTCTCAACTTTTCAACATCGGTTTCTAAGAGCCCTTGTCCTAGCTTAACTTCTACTTTACTTGCACGTTTAAGAGCTTCTGTCTCTTTTCGTCGTGCTCGTGCTGATTTTTCGATCTCTGGGTCATATTCGAGATCTCCGAATGGAGATCTGGTCATAAAGATAATTTAAACAATTGTGAGTGTTGCCAGTCCCCGGTAACGGTGCCAAAACTGATGGGTGTCGAATCCACCAATATAAACCTACACCTAATTTGCAATTTAAGCACTATAGGGAGTAGAGTCAATCCCTCAGAGATTGGGTTTACTGCAAATTCTTGCTCTCTTGACCAGATTTATGTCGAGGCAGTTGTCGTGCCCAAGATATTAGGGGGGAGGATAAAATCGAAAACCTAGAACCTGAAATAAACAAATAAAATGCGTAAAAAGTAAAAGTTGAAAACAGAATAATAAAAACAGTTAAATAAATATGAAGAAAAATTAATTAGAATAAGCTCAGCTCAACTTTAGGCACGAATTTTCCTCGTCTTTGAACCGATCCTCGAAATTAGATGAACTCCTCTTTTCCAATAAGCTAGTTATAGCTACCAAGGACGCCTCGGACACCAACTCTTCCTTGTGTAAATTAGTTATGGAATGTCCAATAACTAACCCTTACCGATTGAACAACCACGAAACGTTCGTGATTTAGAACTCCGGCAGCTTTGCGTTCTAGAAGTGCCTAGCTCGAACCAATGCCCTCAACCGCGTGGGACATTTAAATCCGGTTACTACTTCCCTTGACGGAACCAAACAACAATCTCCACTTGGCACGCCAATGTGTTCACAGAAAACCGATTAGAAACGTTCCTTTCGGAATTCCAACTGTATGTCTAACCACACTAAATCAAACGACGTCTTTTTTGACTTAATGTTGGTCTGACTTTGTAAGCTGACAAAATCATAGTCTTAATCTGGAGAAATAATAAGTACTGGAATTTAGGAGTTAATTTGCTCCGGTTCGTAACTCATGGGTTTTGACGAGGCTAATTATGACCTAAAGCTGAAAATGGATTTAGTTGGCTAAGGTTTGGGACATGTTGGTATTGGATAAATTAAATAAGGTAAAATGGGTGAAAGGATGGGTGACGTGATTGACTATGGGGGCTGGAAAAATATATTAAAGTGTGGTGGTTGACTATTGGAAATGAAAAGGGAATTTGAAAAAGAAGTTGTAAATGGTAAGTGGTAACAAGCTCGAAATTTAGGAATTGAAAGTAAAAGAAACTAAAGACAATAAATAAATTCGTGAATAGTTGAAAGTAAAGGTAAATGGGTGGTTGGCTACTGGAAATTAATAAATTGAAGGAAAAGAAACTAAAGACAACAAAATGCTACGTGAGAATTAAAGAAAAGATTGCTTTCAAAGATGAGAGCTTCATTTATAACTTGATGATTAAAATGAACAATGTAGCCTCTATTTATACTAGTGGCGTTGCTAAATTAAGAGCCAACTAGTATAAAAAATCAAGGAAAAATATTCAATGATATAAAAAAATATCCCAAAATAATCTCCTACTAAGTCAACAATTTCAGCTAATTATTCTTGGAAAAATTCTGCTTTGGCCCTCCTTCTTTGCTTCTTTCTTCAATCTAGCCCAATTGTTTCATTTTTCTTCTATTTAGCCCCAAATTGCATTCCTGCACAAAATTCAATAAATATGGCAACATTAGTGGTGCATTCTCATAAATTAACCAATTTAATTACATAAAATATGTAACTTTAGCCTTTAATTAGAAGTTCATGTGTACTTGGGTTCCTCCTAACAAATACACGCTCTATTTTTTTATATCCATATTTTTTTGGTAATATACTATTAAAGGGTTAGCAGGGACATATCTACGCAACACATGCACACACTATGTCCAAAGGGAGCTACTCAAATAAAAGCCTACCACTTACTCACTTAAAGTTCGAACCTAAGTAGGTTCTATAAATAAATAACCTTTAACTACCATGCCAATCACAATCATAGAAGTTTTAGAGAAACTCTTTGAATTTTCATACAATATTTTATTGGCCAACTAACTTTACAAAGGAAAAAAAAAAGATTGTA
The DNA here is from genome assembly GCF_007990345.1 of Gossypium hirsutum. NCBI lineage: Eukaryota > Viridiplantae > Streptophyta > Magnoliopsida > Malvales > Malvaceae > Gossypium > Gossypium hirsutum. The sequence continues at coordinate 10,769,818 of NC_053448.1, forward strand.
TTTTATTTTTTACGAATCTTAATCAACCTTTAACCTCAACTTTTATTCTATCATATACCCTAAAAAAATTAATTCTATTTACTTGGAAGAAAATATTATAAATTTAAGTTGGATGAAAGAGGACCCAAATATGAATGACAATATCCTAGGAGTTGTTTTTGATAGTAAAATTAATTAAATTTATTTAAAAAATTCATATATGTTTGGTTTCGATAGTTAATTTGACACTTGAATTTAATTTTAATTTTTAATTTAGTATTTAGACTAAATAATATCATGTAAAAATTCAAATACTAAATTTAACATTAAAAATAAATTCAGATAAATAAAAAAATTCAAATGTTAAATTAAAAAGGTTCAAATATCAAATTAAAATCCCTTAAATAGCTAATAGAACATAAAAAACTAAACTTAAATACCAGAAATAATATTAACCTTAAAAAAGGGTTGGATATGTTTGGTTTGAACATTGTTGGAGGTCTTCACCTACCACGCATAAATAGTTTTGATATGTACCCTTTGGGTGTCATCTGCCTAACAACCTCCTAGGCCTCCTTCATATGACCAAACTAATGTTTCTTAAAACTATCACAAATTCTTCTTTTGTATTTTAATTTTTTATTAAAAATAATAAATTAATCCATGCATCATAGATGAATTAGTAAAACCGTTCGTTTTTATATAAGGTATAATAATAAATTTAACCCTTAACCTTTATACATTTATTCAATTTGAAGTAAATTAGAATATTTTGAAACTAATAAGGCTAAAGGGTCAAAGAGGCCTTAGTAACAAATTGAAAAAAAAATTCATTTAAACCTTTTTAAAATTTAAAAATTATTAAAAAATCATAAAAATATAAAATATATATAATTATAATTTAAAAAAAAATAGTAATATGGACCCAATAAAAGAGTAGGGGTAATTTTCTTTTTTAAATCTTATAATCATTATATTTTAATTGGTTGGTAATTGGTATTGTTATTTTTTAATAAAAATTTTATAACTTCTTTTAGTAAAGTTTGTTTGTAATTTTTATTATTTTTTAATAATTTTTAAATTTTTAAGAGGGCTTAGTTGATTTTTTAATTTGTTACTAAGGCCTTTTTGACCCTTTAGCCTTATTAGTTTAAAATATTTTTAATTTACTTCTAACAAAAGTGTAGGGGTGGGTCAAATTAAATAAATGTATAAAGGTTGAGAACTAAATTTGTTATTATACCTTATATACAAAACAGTAAAACAGACATTTAATGGTGCAATTTTAATAGAGGGGTTGTTTTACTCACTCATCTAATGTATAAGGACCCATTTATCCATTTTTCAATAAAGGGGCTAAAATGCAATCTAGGGTATAGTACAAGGGGCTTTGTGGTACTTTTACCAAAATATTCAGTAGAATTAAATTGTATATTTTTACTATAGTTAATGCAATTTCACCATTTTAATAGCCTATATCTTTATAATTTTAAATGATTAAATCAAACTTCTATCCTTTTTAAGGGGGTTAAAGTATAATTTTACTATTACTAATTTAAAATTTTATAAATTATAAAAAAACAGTAAATGAAAAGTGTCATTTTCTACTCTTTTTAAATGGACTTACCTCTGTCATTCGTTTAGTCTCTCTAAATAAATTTTTAGCCCCTTAGAGCAAGAGAATCTTGCTTCAAAGCCCGGTGTAATCATAAAATAAAAATTACTAATTTAAGCATTGGTACTCCTCCTAGCCCTGGACCAACTTTCGTGCCCTCTATCTCTACCCACCTTGCAAAACAGCATATGAAACAACTTGTCCAACTATTTAATGATTAAAACCCAGCTGGCTTAAACCCCTATGAGTTGTAACTATGATATTATATTAAGAAACCAGACACATTTTCCATTGAGAAACTGGTGGCATCAATAATCGATTTATTGATGTTGGTAACATGAGGACAGGGACATCATCCCCCAAAGCTTCCATTTCACGTGGGAGTTTCTTTTTCTAATATGCTAACCATATATACAGTGTGAGGACATTGGTTAATTTCCTGGACACCTTCTAAAGAATGTTTTCTTTAATGCAAGTTGCAGATGAGATGTTCCTCTTCTCCACTATATAAACATACTCGTGTTTTTTTTTTCTCAAACTAGATCCATATCTCACATCACATCTTTGTCGCTCTTCTGGAAAACCTAGTCAGATCTATAGGATGGCCCTTTCCACAAACATGGCTGCTTCACTTGTTCTTTTCTCTCTTTTGCTGCTTCATTTCACTCAAGCTGAAGAATTGGTAAAGTACTTCAAGTTACCTAGGCCTAGCTATATGTATATCTATATTCTTGATAACTAGTAACTACATATGAACTGTGCAGATGAGCATTGATGGAGCTCCAAGCCCTTCACCTCAGGCGCAACCTATTGGTATATAAACCATGAAATAATAAACTTTACTAACTGAATCTTATATTGGCATGGTTAAATATTTGTGGGTGTTTGTGAATTCAGATTGTGGAATAGCATGTGAAGGAAGATGCGGACTATCAAAGAGGCCAAATCTGTGCAAAAGGTCGTGTGGGAGTTGCTGTAAGAGGTGCAAGTGTGTTCCACCAGGGACGTCAGGCAACTATGAAGCCTGTCCTTGCTATGCCAACTTAACCACGCGCAAAAATGCTCGCAAGTGTCCATGATTCCATATATGTTCCACTTGTTTGATGTTATTTGCTTAGGTCAAGAATAAATCTTTCTTTCTACTGGGAATTGATTTATTATTTCTTTTTCAGTCGGTCTTTTTACTTATGGATGATAATCTGATATAAGTATGATAAAAAGGCTCTTTTTGTTTTGTTTATTTATGTACTTCGTACTCTTTCTATGATAAGTTGAATTTATTAGTAGAAAGAGACCAACCAGCATCCTTGAAATCATCTTAATTTAATGTTCTTCATACTTAACTCTATATAAGAAACAACCTCGTCAAATCCCAACGAGTACAGCTATGAGTTTGAAGGCCGAACAAGCAGTAGGTAAGCTGGATTCAACCCAATTAATGGTAAAGGTAAGAGATCTGCCCATTTATCGTAAGACTACAGCTACATGCACATTTTAAAGGAGAATAGAAATTTCAAGGGTGAACTCCATTCAACTTTAAAATTCTTTAATTGTTTAAATTTGTTCAATTGATAATGGGAAATCTTTCTCTAACTTGTATAATAACAGATTTAGTCCTCAATACTTACATATTCTATCAATTTGATCCTATTTCTAAATAATTCATTAAATTTAACACTTCACATTTACAAATTCTATCAATTTGATCCTCAAACTTCCTAACCAAAGCTTTCGGCTTTTAAAAACAAAGGTATTTCATATCTATAATTAAATTTGAGGATCAAATTGATTGAATTTGTAAATGTGAAGGGTTAAATTTATTGAATTATTTAGAATTAGGATCAAATTGATAGAATATGTAAGTATTGAGGACTAAATCTATTATTATATCAGTTAGAAGAAGGCTTTTCGTTTTCAATTTAACGGGGGTGACCAAAATAGGAACGAATTAAAACATTAGTGCCTAAATTAAAAGTTTTTTAAGGTTAGATGACCAAAGTAGGAACGCAAGCATAATTGGGTGACCATGTGTATAGTTTACCCAAATTTCATTTAGGATTGTTTTTTTTTTAAATTTTGATTTAATATGTAAGTTAATATATGAATTTTAATTTTATGCAATCGTACACATAAAATTTTGATTGTTTATATATACATATGAAATTTTTATTTCGATTCAATTATTTTTCATAGATTAATATAATTGTTAGTGCATGCAATATATAAACGTAAAATGGTGCAACGTCGATAATTTTGTTAGTGATTTGTGAAAATTGAACCAATCAAAATTTCATGTATAAAATTGCACAAAATCAAAGGTAATCTATGGCATTGCATCCTGGACCAAAATTTATGTGTAATAAATTTTGATATTTATCCGATAAATGTTTTAAATTTTTAGTATGTTCTATGAAAAATATTGAAATGGCATATTAATTTATACCATTATTAAAAGAGTTTACTGAGTTAGTGTTATGAGTTAACTGAAAACCAATTCAGTTAAATAAATGTCAAAAGAATTCAAATTTTAATATGGGAATAAACTAACTCAGAGTCCCTGAACTTGATAACTTTTTCCACCTTGATCTTTGATTTTTTTTTTGGTTTACATTAGTCCCAATACTTTGCAGTCTTTCCTTATTTGATCCTGAACTTGAAATCCATTAAGATATGATGATATGTGCTATGTCATCATTTGAAAAATTCTTTTAATTTTTTTTTATTTTAAATTATCTTTTTAGTCTTTGAGCTTTTATAATTTTTTTAAAGAAAATTTAAGGATACCTTAATGAAATCTTAGGTTAATGACTAAATTGGAAAAAAAATTGTCAAGTTTTAAGACTAGTGTGGATAAAAAAAAATTCAAAAACTAAATTGAAAAAATTACAAACTTTAAGAACTAAATGTTGCTTTATCCCTTTAATATATGATATTTGATAAATTTAACCTTTTAAAAAAAAATTGCCCACCTACTTATAAAATTCTCGATTGCATTTGGATAATAAATTAATTAGACATTAATTTGTTAAAAATAACAAAAAAAAAACTAAAAAATTAAAAAACTTAAAAAACTTAAAAAAATATTTATATTTTTGTTCTTTTTTCTAATTAAATAGCTTAACCTAAAATCTTAAACAAACTTTTAAAATAGATTAATGGTTAAGTTGAGAAATTTAAAATTTTGTAGGTGGAGTCTATAATTATTTTTCCTTTTTTTTCATAAAGTGAGTAGTATATATCTATACTATATTTAAAATTCGGATTAAATTCATCATCATCTTAATTGGGGAATGACTAAAAAGTCATTCTTTTACAAAGCAATAATTAATAATTTGAACCAATAAATGTTGGGTGCAATGATAAGGCACATTGGAAATATAGTATTGTTGAGAGAGATACTCGCAAAATCTACACAGTCGAATTTAAAGTTTAACCAATACCTTTTTGTTTTTTTGGTGAATTACAATAACAAAGTAAAGTTCGAACAACCAATGCAACTCGAACCTAAACCACACCTGGGACGATGAACACCCTTGACCATCACATGGGATAACCAATACCTTATTTGATTTAACATAAATTTGTATATTTTGACATAAAAATAAATTACCAATTTGTTTTATAAAAAAGAAAAGAAAAGAGTGGGGGGAAAAGTTAAAAGGAGGCCCATACGTCCAAGTTCCAATTTCCAAAGACCCAATCCATACCATAAAAACCGAACCGTACAATTCGGAACCGTAGGCAAAGATTTAATAATCAAATAAAGGAACCTTCCAACGATAATTTTTCTTTTCTTCCTTTTTGGCAAAACGATGTGCAGGCGGGCGCTCTAACGGTCAAATTTGATGTTACCGTTTGAACTGCGTAATCATTTCTCCATATAAAGCCCTTTCCTCTTTCCCCTTTTACAGCCTTCTATCTTTTACTTTCCAATTTGCTTTTCAGTAGCTCCCTAAATATCCTTCCGCTTATTGCAATGGAGACCCCTTCATCTACAAGACGAGTCACCAGGTCCCAGACTTTGGCTGCTTTGAACAACAGCAATATCCCTCTTTCCAGTGAGTTCATTTTCACTCTTCTTTTCTTTGTTAGGACTAAAAAAAGGGTTCATAATCTGGGTTTTAATTATCCTTGTTTCTTTTGTAGAGGGAAATAAGGAAAAGCCACAAGAAAGGTCTGCTCTTATTGATATAACAAATGACTCCCCTATTGTTGGGCTTGCAATGGAAACACCGTCATCTGCTACAGGTAAGCAGCGGAGTAGTAGAGCCAAGAGCATGATGATGACTCCTGGTTCTGGTGAGGCTTTGTTGAGAGGTCAAGTCAAGACTCTGTTGCAAAAAGTTGAAGAGGAAGCTGAGGTTTCAAAAGTTACAATGGAGAGCCGTCCTTCTCTTCGATTTCAGGCTGGATGTGGGAATTCCCCAATGGGACTTATGGCCCCTACTCCTGCAAATACACCAGTCTTCTCAGGTCTTTGTGAGGATGGAAATGGAATTGGAGGTATTAACAATAGTGGGTTGGGTCCAATAGTGATGGCTCTTCCTGTTGTTGAGCAACAGTTTAGGACTTCCGAGGTTAGTATTATCTGTTCAAGCAACAGTTGGAACTTAATATGATTGAAATGATGAATTGTTGTTAACTTTTGATGGAAATGACAGGTGGTGAGTCTTGAGTCACAGAGAAGTGTGATAACTAGGTCATTGCTGCTTGATTTTTCTGAGCAATCATCAGAATCTGGAGTGACTGGTCAAGGAAAAAGTAGTGCATGCAAAGAGAAGGCCTCTAGTATTTGGTCTATCCAGGTTAATGCCAGCATTGATGATGAAGATGATGAGGAACCAATTGAAGAAATGGGAGATGACTACTATGAGGGAGAAGAAGAAGAAGAAGAAGAAGAAGATGATGATGATGGAGGATTGGTTGATGAGCTTTGTGAAGGTTTAAGCAAGATAAGCATGAAAGAGATGTTTAGAGGAAGACATACAAGATTCGTATACAACAGTGATGATGAGATTGAAAGGGAGGAGGATATGATACGCTTGAAGGGATTGCCAACACCTAAAGGGAAGCACCTGCGCTTTCCTATAGAGGAAGAAGAAGGTGCATGACTGAAATTTTTTTAAAAAACATTTCTGGGTTTTTTTGGTAGATATCCATCAGTTGTCTTTCTTGACACCCATCTTTGAGCTGCTTTTTGTTTCCCAAAAAGATACTTGGAAACTTGAAATTGATTGAATAATAAAGAATTATCTTTTCTCTCCTTCATGGTTATACCTCAGTTTTCTCTTCTTTTGAGGACCACTTAATTTTCTTAGTTATGTTAAAAAACTTTTGCATCATCTGAATTTCCCTGGAAAAAGAAAAGATATCTTACCATATTTTAATTTGATTTTTAGAGATTTATTTTCCGGATTTAGATTTATTTTTATGGTATTTCTTCCGGATTCATTGAATATCTTTTTATATATTTGTCATATTTTTTTATAGTAACAATATAAAGATAATATTTTGGATAAATATGAATGAAGTTAATTTAAAATATCAATTTTAATAAAATTTTAATATATTTTTAATATTATTTTGAGTGAATATTTTATATAAAATAAATAACTCAATATATGGTGAGAATTGAACCTAAGATCAAAGTTATTTGAACCGGACCGGTTGGAGCTGGATCACTATGAACTGACGAAAAAACTAGTTAAACCGGTTGGACGGGCTAAAAATCGATTGAACTAGTGATTTTTTAAAATATTTTTAATCTTTTTTTAAATTTTTAATAGTTTTTAATCAGGTTGGTTAGACCAATCGGGTCGACAAATCAATTGTCTAACCGATTCGACCATCGATCCGATTTAAAAAACATTGCCTAAGATACAATAGTTTTCAATCAAAGTTTTATTTGTTTTTATATAAATAATAAATATATTTTTTTACCAAGAGTTTAAGTGTATCATAATCTAATTTTTATTATGCATTTATTGATTCCTTAATCTCAATTTCTTTATTCCCCTTTTTTAATCACTAAGCTACCATAACAACTTATTGAAAAAAAAAACCACCATAAAACCCTATTGCATGTTATGTTCTAAAATTTGTTTTTGATAAATAGAAGTCTTCATTTCATACAAAAGAGAGAAGGTTCAAAACCGAATTATTACAACATCATCATTACTATGCAAAGGGGAATCTGAATTGCACTAAGAGGTATTAGCCATTTATACAGAAATCCATATAAATGCACACGATCTCGCCTACCATATTGATCCCACAATTTCTCTAACTAATGGCACCAAAAAGCACTTGATGATAACATTAAGTACAGATACGAAGAGTCGAAATCTCAAAGCACTCAACATAATCAAAGTCATAAAAGGGACTAGAGCCCACATCCATCTAAGTTAAAGGATAGAAGGATTATTATTCTGACTAGACCTCATCTTAGGCTAAAATTTGGCATACGAACAAAGCCCGGGAAAGAAAATGGGGCCAGTGACAGCTGTTCCACAGCCAAAAAGCCGATCACCCTAACACCAACTGAACTAAAGACTAAAACAACAAAACCTACTCGAGGTCTCTTACCGGATATCTGAGCAGGCCACCAGTAACGTAGAAGCGATTAAGGGGGCGGCTCACTGGAGATGTTACCAGCGTTGAAATGCAACAACGGGGGACCGTCTACACAAAGTCGATTGTTGATCTCTCTCCTACCTTGAAGATGGACAGAGGAGGAAGATGGTGGTGGGTTGTCGGAAGAAAAAGCAACTCTTACACAAATTAAGTCGGACGATAAAATGGGAGTCGTGGGACCAAAACATAGCAACCAAATGTATATGGATGACGTGGAGAGGGAGATCTATCAAACACGTACCATCGTGTTTGGAGAAGCCACCGGATTTAGCCGTTACAGCTCTCCTCGAGAGAGCAAAACGAGAGAGAAAAATAAAAAGGGAAAAAGTTTAGCTTACATGTTTGGGTAAAATACCTAAAAATGTCGTTTTTATAAAAAAAAATTTGCCGAATTAGGCCGGTTTTTTGAAAATTTATGAGATTAAACCGAAAAAATGAAAACACTTCTAAGTGAATGTGTTTTCAGCGAATAGCCAGGAAAATGCTTCCTACTGAACGCGCTTTCTACCACATCTATTGAAAATGCTTCCAGCTGGAAGCGTTTTCCATAACGGCTATCTCACCCTAACAGCTCCCCCACCCTAACGGCTATTTCAATAGTCGTTTAACCCCCCAATGTCTCTTTTTTCTCCCTATATAAATCCCCTAATTCTTATTCTTTTTCAATTCAATCTCAACTCAACTCTCTCTTACATTCTCAATTCTCTCCCAAATTTCTCTCAATTTCTTCTTGATTGTCACTCAATCTTTATTCCTCTCTCAACTCTCTCTTTTTTTTAATTATAATTTTATTAAGGTTTTTTTAAAATTAATTTTGTATTACAATTTTTTTCATATTTATTGAAATTAGTAATGACAAAATCTCTAATTTGTTTGGATGGCAAGCATATTTCGGTCGATCAATTGCAAATGATAAAAAATATTATATTTAATCTAATTTAATTTAAATATTTTGTTGTTATACGAAATTTAATTTTTTGTATGCTTTTTTATATATAGTTAGAAGATTGAATTTTGGAGACGTATATTCGTAATCTACCTGCTCCTCCATCGTCTTTAATCGAATCATACTTGAGAGATGCGAGATTTTTGCACGTGACCCGTATGGGTAGGTAGGGGTGAGCATTTGATCGAATTGAATCGAATAAAAAATTTTCGAGTTAATCGAATTTTTGAATCTCATTTTATCATCCTAACTTTATTTGAAGTTTTCTCGAATCGAATCGAGTGAGATGGAATTCGAATCGAATCGAATCGAATCGAATATATTTGTTCGAGTTAAATTTTAAAAAATAATTTTGGGTCCTTGTAACCACTGTCACCCATTGTAATAAAATTTGTCCACCTTAATCAAATTTTTTATTAACTTTCATTACCTCATAATTTATTTATTAATTTTTTTATATATTGATTAGCTTCTTTGCTTGCTTAGTTATTTCAATTATCTTCAGATTCTTGTCACTATGTATTTTGGAATTAAAAAATATATTAAATGTAAAAATATGATTTTTTAATAAAAGTTATTTTAAAAATAAAATGTGAAATTTATACCAATATAAAATTTTAACACGAATATTTTATGGCATAATTAAATAATTCAATTTTAATATAAATATTTAATATGACTAAACAATTCAATAATATAAATAATATAAAATGTGAAATTTAATTTAATAATATAAATAGTAGATATAAATAAAATTATTACTATTTATGTTTAGTGATTTTTTTTGGATAATTTTGATTTTTTATTTGAGAGTAAAGGGTGAGAAGTAAAAGTTTAGGGGGAAAATAAAAAATTTTGGGGAATAAAAGTTTGAGGGAAAGTAAATAGGGGGAGTAAAATTTTGGAGGGAAAATATTTAAAAAAAATTGGAGGGGGGAGAGTTTGGGGTAGATGGGAGGTGGGATGAGAAGGAAATAAAAGTTTTAGGGGAAAAGTGGGAGGGAGTAAAAATTTTGGGGGAAAATAAAAGGTTTTGAGGGTTTTTGGGAGTAAAATTTTGAGAAAAGGTAAATAGGAGAGTAAAATTTTGGTGGGAAATGAATTTTGGGTAGATTGGGGGGTTGGGAGGGGAGTAAAAGTTTTTGGGGGGAAGTGGGAAGGAGTAAAAGTTTTGAGGGAAAAGTAAAAAGGTTAGGGAGTTTGGGGTAAAAATGTAAAATATTATAGTTTGACATTCGAATTATTCGAGTTATTCGAATTCGAAAACTCAACTCGATTCGAACTCGAAATTTAAAAAAAAATTCGAGTTGATTTGAATAACTCGAATAACTCGATTCGTTTAACTCGAAATTCGAATTTTTTTTCAATTTTTTCGAGTCGAATCGAGTTTTGCTCACCCCTATGGGTAATGGTGTAAATTGGACCCCACACTTGTAAGCGCGTTGGTAAAAAGGTGGAGACCCGAGATGCACACATTCCATCTTCCACGCGGTGAGTGTACTATCACACTCGATGACGTGTAGTTACAACTCGAGTTACTGGTGGACGCATTTTCAACTAACATGGCATGAAAACGCGTCCAGCTAGACTCATTTTCAGTGCATTTTTTAATAATGCACTGAAAACATGCCCTACATGAAGCGTTTTCTCACTACCAATTTCAACTCCTACAAATTTCCCACTCACCCATCAGATATCTCGGGATTCTCGAGATAATATTTTCTGAAAAATTTTGATCGACCTCAACCTGCCATAAACTACGGGTGATTTAAACACAGTTCCATTCGAAAAAATAAAAAAATACAAACTAAGAGTAAATTGAATCGAGTAGTTTGAGTTTCGATTTTAAATCAAATTAAAATTTACAATTTGAATAATTCGAATATACGATTGGTGCAAATATGATTGTTGTAAATACCCTTTTGTACCTATCATTTTTGAAAATTTCACCAAATTGGGCTCTAAATAATTTGAAATTTTTAAAAATAATATTAACTTTATAACTCAAAAAATTATATATTCTTTAAAAAAAGTATAAAAATACTCTAAACTCTAAACCCATAAACCTAAAACAATAAAACCTACAAAACTCTAACCCTAACCTTACCTTAACAAAAACCTAAACCCTAAAATAAAATAATGCTAGCAAAAGGAAAGCACTTCCAGTTGGAAGCATTTTCCTACAAATCCACTAAAAATGCGTTCAATTGGACACGTTTTAGTTTTTTTAGTCTAATTCTATAAATTTTTGAAAAATAGGCCTAATTCGACAATTTTTCTAAAAATATGATATTTTTAGGAATTTTACCCTACATGTTCTAAGTTTGTAGGACCTTATGAATGGTTTTACTATGTTCGTTTTTCTTATATGTTCATTGTTATTTTCATATTCATCATGATATATAATGTGATATTTTTACTATATTTAGCTTTTTAATTAAGTGAACACCAATTCAATTAGAAAATATCTAGTTTTTTATTTATTTAAAAAGTAATAAATATTATTATTAGGGTATTTTTTTACCTTTTTTTTATTTCTCAATGTATCCATCAGAGCATAACTAAAATCTTGGGTTAATATATATTGTGCCCTTGAACTTGTCCATTCGTACATAATTGGTACTTAATTTTTTTATAGACCTAACTGGTATTTGAACTTATATTTCGTTACATGCTTTGCCACATTCGCACTAACTCCATTTATTTGTACTAACATGATACTAATAGCCAATTAAGCAGTGATAAATAGAAGCCTCTCATTATGACAAATGGAAAAACTAAAAAAATATAATTTTTTATACGGCTTTCCATGATAATCCTAAGATATTTCAGTTGCGTGCAACTCCTAACAAACTAAGACACAATTTTACAATTTAATAAAATTATCTTCTACCTTAAAAGTAAGTCAATCAAATTTAATAAAATACATGCATATTATAAGAAAATTCATTTAATTAATAAAAATCAATTTAGTACGGTTTCCAACAAAATAATATGTATTCAAATTGAAAATATTTAAAAAAAATTAAAAATCAAAATTTCAAAATTTGAAATTCTAAGCATCATGACCGTTTGGCTTACTTGAAGATGTTCAAACTCACAATTTACTAGATATTTCGATAGTAAAAAAATATGAATTTAAAGAACACATGTAATAACAAAACCTAGAAACTTGTTTAATCAAAATCGGTTATCGAAATCTTAAGTTTTAAAAGCCGAAACAAAAAAAATCATCATAAACTACCCAAATTTTCTGGGTTAACAATTTTGACTAGCTTACTTTGGAGCCTTGTATTTCTTAGCACAAGAGTCATATAACAAAGATAATAATACCAAATGAAAGTACAAACTTCATACCCTGAAAAATATCTGAATTTCGAAACAAATGAACACCTAGAGATAGATTATTAGCGTGTCAAAGTTGGCTACTCGAAACTGTCAAAACTCTTACAATAGAAACTTTAAAAATTATTTTCTCCTAAATTATCCAATTGAAATAGATGCCACAAATACCATTTGAAAGATCTTAAAGAAAACTTTTATTTGGTATCAACAATGCTGCTAGAAAGTCACCAGAATTTGACAAACTATTAAACTAACCCAAATAAATACATGAATTTTATGGAAAAATATTTTGAAAACACAAGAATTAATATCTTATTGAAATTTATATTCTAAATTATGTTATAATATTTATAATAGTATAAATATACAATTGATAGGGGTAATTAAATGTGCATAATAAAATTAAAATATTTAAAAATTTAAAATAAAGCTTTGCTTGAATATTAAATTTAAAATTTTACCAGTGTAATCGAAATGGGTTCAAATTCCACTAATTGCATATTTTTTTATTGTTTTTAAAATAAAAAGACCGAAGTGCCATCGAATAATATAAATTATTTTAAATACGAAGATAGAATTTTTAAACCGAATTGATATTTAATTAATTGATGACAAAAACTCAATCAAAAACTTAAATAATAGCATATACATATATTAACCCTAAATTTTTTAAATCCTCAACTTTTTAGATATGAGCTAACCATGGAATTACTCAACAAGGAAGAGTTATTGGATGAAAGGATTTGACTCATATATAGGGGTGAAATTAAGAAATTTATAAAAGTTATATAAACTAATGCATAATATTAACATTTGAGAAACTAATGTATATGGTTAAATTTAACTTGATTCTTTTTTGAATTGGTTTGTATTTCACTCATTTTTGTTTTTTTCTTATTATTCTTCCTCTACTTCTCGTTTGTGTTAAACATCTAGAACAAGTAAATCTAAACTTTAAACACATAAAGGTTTTCATGAAACCGATCTACAAATAGTAATTTTCTTCACAAAAGTAAAAATTAATTTAGTGTTTTCTGACGGGAAAGTAATATGTCAATTTTAAAACAAAAGATTTAAAATAATCACACTAGCAACAACAATTTCTAAAAAAAAAAACTAAATTTCTAATCAATATTTAAGAAATTTAAGATTATATAAATACAATCAATCCTAATTTCTTGAAGGATTGTATCTAAAAATTATTACCCAATCAAAATATCTGTAATCTTGTATAAAATCAATATCCTTAAATCATTCTTGTATAAAAAAAAAAAAACTCTAATCTATGGTAAAAAAAATGCAGAGATGAATTATATATAAGTAAAAATTTTCATTTTCTTTTGTTTGGGGTATAATCCCTTGAGTGGCTCTGCAGATAAGAAGACACACATGGAACCCTTTGGAGAAACTTAAAAGGAGAGCAATATGTACCCAAAATGGTTTGAAAACAAACTTGAGAATGGAGTGAATTGAAAGTGTCAAACAAAAAGAGGGTGAAATGCGTGATGCATGCAGCTTGTGACTCAGTTTTACTGGTAAGGGACATTACGTATTTGGGGACTAAAAAGTTGTAAAGATCTTCTTGGATCTACAACTAAATCTCTATATATCTATCAGCTAAGATCAGAAGCATTGTTTATAGTTTCCTCATTTCAGTCCCTTCTCTTTCTCTTTCTCTCTTTCAATTCCTAACTAAAAGACATTGGAGCCCATTCCTTGCCATAAAGTCTGAATATGTGTCAAAACTAAATAAATGAAAATATGCATCATCACCCAAAATCTTGTTGATAGGGACCCTTTTTCAATTATGATTTTGGGAGGGGATGTAACAGACTCAACAATGTTAAGTAAACAGTAGGAAATTAACTTATTTCAGAAGGTGAATATCTATGATTGCATCACCCGCATTTGATCTTAACAGCAAAACACTTGAGTCTAAGCGGTGGCTCCACTGGCTATTTAAGCCTTAGGAGAAGATGTTCAACACTTGTTTTATTTGGGGGAATTGATTGCTCAAACCATCTTCAGTCAGTCCTGACAGTCACTTCTGGTTAAAAATGGCTACATAATTGATACTAACATTAAGTCAGCGAAGGTGATAGAAAACCATCTCTTTACAATTTGCATACAAATGTAATGTTTCTTTGTTGATATAACCAATGTCTTTGGAGTGTAACTTTCCTAAACTAAGCATCATAATTCTTATATTCTTTTCTTAATCCGTCTTTGTATGTTAGCTTACCACTATCATGGAATATTCTTGGTAAAAAAGACAGGAAAAAAATATACACAACCAAATAGAAAAACAAGGGACAAACCGTTGGTTACACTATATTAAAGCCATAATTAGCTAATTGAGAAGACAATAGACATCATAATATCATGATCAATATATTGGGGATGAACAAAGATGAGGGAAAGAAATATTCATTCATCAGATAGAATCTTGCGGTCTGCCTGCATATGGGTTGAGGCTGAGCTCAAGTGAGGCACGAGAACCAGTGTAGCCATCTTCAGACCTGTACCACCCAGAGTAGCAGCTGTCTAGTCTGGGCCTAATATTACTGCAAAAACCATTAGCGTCTTCACTGTGCATGGGAAAGAGAGGGAGGGTCTCAATTTGTGGAGCAGCAGCTTCTTCTTCTGCATCATCTTCATCTTTTTGTCTCTCTTCCATGAATTTTTTGTGCTCAAAGAATGTGTAGGACGAAGAATAAGTAGGATCGAACCCAACCCATCCAAAGTTGTGACTCAGGGATTCGCCTACACTTGTACTACTACCACATGCTGATATTGAGCAATCCTAGTAATAGTAGTCCAGAGTCAAAAAGTTGAATTTTGCTATAATATATTCTCCCCTTCACTAAAGGTTGAGAGAAACTATATGTACATATATGTATCCTCTCCTTGTGTATTATTGGGGTTGAAAAGGGAATTCATTTTGGCTTAAAAACAAACTTCCAATTTGTTTGGCCTTTTTACATGGAGGAAATAAAAGTGTTGTTTCTTTTTATCGATGTTTCATGGGATCATGGAATAACAATAGTTTGTCTTTAGCTCCTTTTCTCATTTTACATCGCATATACATTGCACCAAGTTTTAAATTCCTACGCGAGTTAGTTAACTTTCTTATTATTTTAACAGTGTTTCAAACTAGAAATGACTAGAATGTAACTTTCATGGCACAAAGTACATACAGCACTTACCCTAAAACTCTTTTCCATGGTTATAGACCCATAGCCATAGTTTCCTATCTGCCCAACAGTAAGAGCACCAGTTGAAGAAAGAGATGTAGGAGAATAACCTACAAAAAAAAGTAATAAAATTAAAGTAACTCCCTGGATATGATACTTTGGGAAACTAAAAAAAATAGAATGTCTTGTATATGCGTGTATATAAAAAGAGGAAGGAGAGGGGAGAAAGAAAAGAGGAAACAACCAGGAGTTATGTTGGGATACTTGTTATTTGCAGCAGTGGTAGGGCTTTGCATGGGGACATGATGATTAGTCGTGGTGGTGAACCTTTTCTTCTGCCTCTCACGAGCCTTGTGGTTCTGAAACCAATAAAAGACATTCTTGCCTTCGATTTTTCCGTACTGTCTAAGTCTAGCAGAGATCCTTTGAATCTGATCAGCACTCGGGGACCTAACTCCATTGTTGTAGTAAAGGTCCTTCAATATTCTAATCTGGTCAGTGGTAGGAGTCCACCGTGTACTACTTTGCCTGCAAAGAAAGCTTCCTTTGCCACTGCCACCACCACAATCCTCATTTGGAGCTTGTTGGTTTTGCTGTTGCTGTTGCTGGGGTTCCATGATGGAGTGAAAGCAAGAAGAAAACAAAGAGAAGCAAACAAAGGTAACCAAGTCGGATAGAGAGAGAAGGGAATTGTAAAGAGGGGATGTAAGTGAAATTGTATGACATGGATGAGAGCAAGGGAATGGGATATAAAAGGAGAGATAGGGGGACAAGCAGGCACATGAAAGGATGAAGAGAGGATATCTGAGAAATATCTGAGAGAGAAGGACTGAAGTTGACAGAGCGATGTTCATAAAAAGGGAAGGGACAAAAAAAGAGAGAGAGAGATGCATGTGGGAGAAAGCATATGCGTGAGGTATGAATGAATGAATGGCCATGATATTAAGAGTTCATGGGGAGTTCTTTTAATGGAGATCTCAATATTTACCAAGGCCCAGAAAACCTCATGAACTCAATTTGTTCTACAACATTAGAATTCACATGAAATTGAGAGAAATGCAAAAAACAACAGTTTCATTTGAGATTTTGGGGCAGTGGGGAAATGGCAAAGGTTCTTCAGATCAGTTTTCCTTTCTCATTTGAGCATATTCTTATTTTGTCTAAATCATTTATAATATGGCATTCACATTATGCATGGTTGGTATATAAAAAGTAATACACTCTAAGGAAATCATAAAATTTCATTTGGAATTCATACTAATACAAATATTATTATTGGACGTTTTACGTGATACTGTATTATTTAAGACCTAGGGTTCTAATTCTATAATTTTATCTTTTAAAAAATACCAAGTTTCCTTATAATTACTAGCCAAAAGTCTCAAAACCTTAGCGTAATCTTCTAAATGCATATTAATTAAGTGATAGTAATCTTTAGTTGATAGGTATTTTGTTATTTAAATTTCAAGTTCCAACTGCATGGAGATATGATCATCTTTTGATCACTTTTTTGTTACTTTGTGCAGTCGTGGAAAAGACGATGTTGAGCCATGTCACTTGGCGTTTTGCCACACTTTTCTTTTCTTTCTTTTTTTCTTTCAATCTTATAGTATTTGCATTTTTAGTCGGTTAATGTTGTGTGGTAAGTTGGGCTATGGTGAAAAAAACATAAGTGTTTTGCAAGAATTTTCTTTTTGGAGAAAGAGAGGTGAAACTTTTTTTATTAAATAAGAGAAGAAAGGGAAATTTTGTGAGAGTTTTAACAAATCTTCCAATATGATATTTGTACTTTTAATTTGTCCAATTTAATACATACACTTTTATTTTGTGTATTATCTTATTATTATAATCTAACAATATTAATTTTTATAAGAAATTAACATGTAACCCACTAATAGAGTGACACATGATAGGTTGGGCTAAATAAAAAATTTCTTTTATCATTTTAAAGGTCAAAATCACTAAAAAGTTCAAATAAATATATATTCAAATTTATTTTAGGCTAAATTTGGGGAAAAAGCCAATTTTTTTTAAATAATTAGCTTTTTAAACTTTTTGTTGGGATATTTAGGGAAGTAGGTTAATTTTGGAGAGAGAAAGTGAAAACGAGTTCAGTAAGACGCGTTTTCTGTAAGACGCGCTTGTGTGGCTGAAAGAGCGTCCTACCTGTCAGTTGAAAATGTGTCCTATTGGACGCACTCACTTTCTCTCTCCTAGACCATTTTTAAGGGTTTGGAGTTTTTTAAGAGTTTAAGGTTTTTCTAGGGTTTAGGATTTTTGTAGGGTTTAGGTTTGGAAATTTGTGGAGAAAGATTTATTTGTGTTTGTGTTTGAGGTAGACATTGTAAAAGCTTAAAGGTATATTTGAGTTGACGGTGATGCGATAGTGCTTAGAGACCCATACATTTCATCTGTCGTATTGGGATGGAACCATTGCATTAAAAGCCTATTGCATTGCAACTCAGGCTCCGAGTTCACAATGCTTATATGGTCACGGGTTGAAGTAACTAAGGCTCCTACTTGACGGATGTTAATGTGCAGTCACGAGTTGGAGTATAACTCGAGAGCCTAGTTGACAGTGGTTATGCAATCACGGGTTCAAGTTTCACCTCATTAGAAGATGATGGTTTGTAAACCCGATACATAAGTTTGAGATCATAATTATAGGAAAAAACTGAAGGGCTTTCCAATATAATCAAATTAATCTTTTTTTCCATCTCCACCAAAAGGAGTATCTTTAACCTCCCTATCCGAAACCTATGGCATAGTTTGATGCTAGAGGACTTGTTAGGGGGAGTGATTGTGGCGGTGGAAAAAAGGTAAAACTCGAGTTGGGGTGACAACGATTGTAGTTATTAATGAGTTCTTTAATAAAAACAACCGTTGTCTACTTGAAAGGATCTTCACCTTTCTCCACATGTAAGGCCACTCCTTCTTTGAAAATCTTTTTGCCCCAAATCTATCACAGGTGAAGAAAATACTAGAAAGCCCTAGTGTTTCCCTATGATTATGATGTCAAACTTATGTATCAAGTTAACAAACCATGCTCTTTTAGTGAGGTGGAACTTGAAACCATGATCGCATAACCATTGTCAACTAGGCTCTCGAGTTATGCTTCAACTCATGACCGCACATTAATATCCACCAAGTAGGAGCCCTAGTTATACTTCAACCCGTGATCATATAAACACCGCGAAGGCTGAGCCCGAGTTGCAATGTGATGGGCTTCTAAGGCAATAATTCCATCCCAACACGATAGATGAAATGTATGGGTCTCCGACTGCCATTGTATCATCGTAAACTCAAACACCCCTTAATTGTCTCCCTCAAACACAAATAAATCTTTTTGTCGAAATGTTTCAACACTTAACAAAAATAAATTTAGAGAGAATTTTTTAGGGTGAGAGGTGGTGGCTGAAAGAGTTTATGGAGTAGGGGGAGTAAAACCCCCTTTATATAGGCAGCCAAGTGGGCAAGAATTGAAAAAAAAAACAAAAGATGTAACATCTAAATCTGAAATTATCCCGGGATTCCCAGGACGTCTGAAAATTGAGGATGAGGATTCCCAATTTATGGAAAGTTTTCATGGATTTGGTTGTGGGTTGAAAAAGGGAGGGAAAATGCGCATCACATGATGTGTTTTCAATTGAGGTGGCAGAAAAGTTCATTGAAAGCGCGCCTTGTATGACATGTTTTCAGCTGACATGACTACCATGCAAGCTGAAAGTGCATTCTAAGTGTATTTTCAATGAATATTTCTGCCACCTCAGCTAAAAATGAAACCCATAGGGCACGTTTCCCCTTATTTTTTTCAACTCTCACTCCAACCCGTGAAACTTTCTAAAAGTTGGGAATCTCCACTTAATTTTTTAGACATCCTAGGAATCTCAAAATAATTTCGGATACGCGTGCTACATCATTTTTTTTAATCTAAACACTTTTAACAATAAGCATTTTTTAAAAACTACTCAAACTTGTCATGTCCAATATTTTCATTGCTTCTCATTTTTTGGTAAATTGTGAATATTGATATATTATTGATGTAACGTACAATACAATACAAAGTAAACAATTTTTTGTTTCATTTTTGTGTAGATTGCAAAAAAAAAATAAGTATACATTGTTGACATCAAATACATTATGGATGGAGAAAATTTAATACAATACAAATTAAAATTTAACCAACTATAAAAGAATATTTACATGACAAAACTCTTGTGGAAAAAAATCATCGACATTGTTGGGCCGAATGTGTGCCACAACCTGGTGGGTGTCAGTTGAAAGATAGATTTCTTCGTACAACTTGGGGTTCTGACTCCTAATCTTTATCTTCATCGTCTTTATCTTCACCCCAAGCTCCATTTCCTTATTCATCCCCTTCCTCCATGGTTAAGTGCGGTGTCCTTCTATGTTGCCATCGTATGTCCTCCATTCCACTAATAAGTCGTTGCAAAGATGAACCACATAGGTAGAACAGTGATGTTGAGGGTGTTTACGACACTATCGATGGATAAGTGCATGGTGTCACATAACTCAATTGCGGCTAAAATGTTGGAATTATCGGAGGTGGCAGATACATCGGTGTTGTTGGCATTGAAGTGTAATATGGTGCTGCGGACGGAGGTGGTGCAAAAACACATACATTCAAAATGTGTTAAAGCAGGGTATGGTGGTGCATAGTGTGGTGCTTGTATAAAAATAAGGGGGGCTAGTGAAAGTAGCACCAGAATAATATGAACCGTACTGATCGGGAGGTGGTGCAGCCTTCGGTGCCTCATGTTGGGTTGGACCTGATGATGACTTCGTCGAGGCATGCACTCGCGACCTAGGATTGAGCTAGGGTCATCTTGGCCTCCTAGTATGACGTTGCCTAGTCATTGCCTCCTCCGATAGAATATATGGCTTGCCATGATGTAGAATATATGGCTTGCCATGATGTCTGAACCATGGCATGTAGTTCGGAGAAGTCTTAGATTCTGGAGCAAGAAATGGTTCACGACTAGGTATGAAATCGTCCAAATGCTCTCAAATGTTGATATATTGCCTGTAGAATTTAGGCTAATCTTCGTCGATTCTCCCCTACTAGTTGACCTTGTATTGTGCTTCGATGTCTTGGAGTGATGGCGAAATAGTTTGCCTAAACCTGAATTATTGTATCACTCGATCGGATTCGTACATATCCACTGTTACGTAAACTATAAATGACACCTTCCTTCACATGCCATATATTGAGATTGGCCAAAAATTCAGCCAGGATACATGCTTGAATTCTCAAATTGGCGCATAAGATACATTCAAACTGTAGTACGGAATAATAAATTTTATTATCTACATAATATTAAATTTCAAATCCTTAGGTAAATGTTATATAATTGAAAATTTTAAAAACTAATCTCGGCTTTTGATCGTTGATTTAACAATAGCCAGATATCATTGAGCTCCTCCTTTAGTTCCACATGACTCACGCGATTATTCCACTTATTCAAATAATATGTTATTTAAAATATATAATAATGAAAAAAATATTATTATAATTATATTATCTGTCGAGACCACTTTTTAATTTGAAAAATGGGTATCGATTTTGAAAATGGAAATGGAGTCGCCACCGATCTTTTATTAATGTGTGATCAGTTCCATTGAAAATAAATTTTAGGTCTGCGAGATTTGAGAAAATAGGTCCGGGAGTCGGTTACGCACGAGGAAGAGTTAGCACCCTCGTAACGCCCAAAATTGGTACCGAATTGATTATTCAATGTCTTAGTGTCGAGAATTTGAAAAGATTTTAAAATACGATCTTTGAAGTTTAAATTTGAGTAAACCAAATTGAATAATAAGACGGACTCATTTTGAAGAAATAAATTGCTACACTCAGTGAGTTAGGGTGCAACAATTCGATCTTTAAAATTAAATTTGTTCCTTTTTAGAAAATCATGTGATTTAAAAAGGAGATTTGATTATTTAAGCCAATCGAGAAATTCGAACCCAATAAGTTAGGGTTTGATCTCTCGAAATTCTTAAACAACCGACATTGCCTAAAAAAAATCCTTAATTCGGAGTAGCAAAATTATCGGATCCAGTGAGTTAGGATCCAACATTTTGAAATCCCGAAGAACTTTATTTTGATAATGGTATGGTTTTAATAAAATGGAAACTTGATGATAAATCCATCGAAGAGAGTTGAAGCCCAGTAAGTTAGGGCACAATTCTCTAGAGAACTATTAAACACCAAGCCCTTTTTTAGGAGTTTTGAAATAAAACGATTATAATGTTTTAATGGAATGCAATTCTTACAAACAATATAACAATATACGGAGCGAATGATGAATAGCAAATTAATTCTACAATTTGGAGCAACTAGATATATAATGCATCGAGATTAATAACCAAATAAACTAATGATCGTTCTTACAAATAACAAAATGAGAATAATTAATACAAAAATAATTTAATCAAAGGTATACCAATCAACATAATCGAAACGAAAAAATTTAAAACGTAGAATAAAATTTTAGAAATTACAAGCGTATATATATTAAAATAATTCCATACAGTGAAAATTTAAAAAATGATGTTAATGAATTTAGAACATATTAATAACAATGCAAAAGAATAAAGTATTATATTTTAAAAATCATATCAATAATAATTTTGAAAAATATTAAGCCAATGCTACAATAATATTAAAAACAATGAATTAGAATAAAACTCGATAAAAAACTTTTGAAATCAAAATTAAATATGCAAAACACTTTTTGAAATTGAGAATAATAATCAACAAATTTTAAATCGGGACTTAAATAAAATTAGAATAATAGTAAATGAGAACAAAATTAAAATATGATTGACTCAAAATGTTGGTGTATAATGAATAAAAAACGAAAATAATAATTTATTATGTTTTAAACTATAATAGTAGATTTAACACTATTAAAATAAATATTACAAATAATGTTAAATACCCTAATGTACGAAAGTGGGATTTAATTAATTAAAAATGTTGTGGACTTTAAAAAGGAAACTGGATTTGTATTAAATTGGAATCTGTTTCAATATTGAAGGACTCAACAAGCAATTAAATGCAGCATTAAAATAATTACAATCAATCACATAAAACGGTACCGTTTCAAATTGGATCTGAATGAAAACAAGGTTAAATGCACCGTACAAATTGCAAACAACTAAAGAAATAAAATCGTAATCTCAGTAAACACTCAGGGACCAGTACAGAAAATAGACCAACTAGTCCAGCATGCGCGGATCCTACCCCAGGTCGGGTCATCGCCTGGATCTGGTCGTCAAACGACGTCGTCTCACTCTAGATTTAGATGAAATTTAAATCAAATTCGAAGTAATAACTAAAAATAAAAAAAATTGGATTGGCATGAAAATCGAGTGTAAAGGGGCTTGATGCGCAATAATCCCATCAGACCCATGACGCGCGGATCCTCCCCCTTGGGTCGGGTCACCGTGCGGGTTTAGGGCACGCAGACGACACCGTTTTAAAGCTATCACCTTAGCTACAAACGGCGTCGTTTCAAAAACACTTATAAAAGGAAAATAACCTAACGAAAACCTAGCCATTCATCAAAAATTAAACACAAAAAAAAAACTAAACCCTTTTTTTCCGCCGCTCAACTCATCGATCCCTCAGACGGATCTCAAAACCCCCGCTCAGGCTCCGATGGCGACAAAGAGAGTGAGGATTCAACGGCCAGGTACTATTCTTTGGACCTTGCTACAGTTTTTCTCTTTAAACGCCTGATAAAAATGAGAAAGGAACCACGAAAAAAAAAAGAAATAGGACCAAGAAATCACCTTTTTTTGTGCTTTTTTTGTATTCAGATAACTCTCCTCCTTTTTTTTCTAAGGGGCACATTGATGGGGTTTTTATATCCCAAAAAGAATACAAAGTTTTTATTTTTTCTGTTTCTCCTATTTTCTTTTTCTCCTTTTTTTCTCTGCCAATTCCTGCCCCTTTTTCGTTCGTTGTCTGTCTTTTTGCTACTCCTTTGCTTATTTCTTGCAGGTACGGAGAGCAGGGCTTGAGACGTGGCGTGTACGGTGCAGTGCATAGAGGTGTGGCACGTAGCGGTGGCGCACGTACGAAGGGGAGACTGTTGAGGCGTGCGTGGAGGCTGCTAGGGTTTTCAATGTTTTGGGGCTAAGTCGGGTTTTGGGCTAGGTTAGAATTTTGGGTTAGGGTTAGGTGACTTGGGCCTTCTAGGCCATTGTAATCGGGTTATGAAAATTGGGTTTGGGGTCCGTTGCAAGTTTGATATTTTGGGTCTTGGTATTTAGAAGTTGAGCTTATGGTATTGGGTTGTAACTGGACTGATGGACTTTAATAATTTTGTTTTTATTTATGAAATTGGGCCGGGCAAATTGGGCCTATTACATTATCAAATGAATTTTATCTTGTACAAGTGGGAAAGTATAAGGGGCGTCGACTTGGGGACATAAAAATAATAGCCGGTACCATGCCCATGATTGTAGAAGGAGTATGCAACCACCGATTTTAATTTTTATTGTTGTGTCGCCCGACACATCTCTCGGTACAACGTGGCCAACACGGTTGACCTCCAACTGAGTTGACCCGCTTCTTTCAAGTTGAAGAGTTATAATAGTCACCTTAAATGTACCAGATTTCGAGATTTATCGGGCTTTAGAACACTACCGATTAACCTTAGGATGAATGCTTGGGCATGTTGTTCTCTTTCAAGGGCATTCGAGGTGTCGTCGAGATAACTGCAATTATCTTCCAACCATTTCATCTCTATCCGACTACCAAAAAACTTATCCAGCACCTTACTTAATAGTTGCTCGCAAATGTTGCTCCAATCGCCAACGACCACTGATCCCGTAACGGCTGACCCATCCACTGATAAATCGAGTTGTAAAGCTACGCCCTTGAGTGTAATTGTACACTCACCGCATGGAAGATCGAATGTGTAAGTCTCGGGTCTCCATCTTTCCACCAATGTGCTGATAAGTGTGGGATCCAATCTACACCCCTATAGCATAAGAGACACGTCTAAGAATCCTGCCTTTTGCAAGAATCGTTCAATTACATGCAGTACCCTTGATGATAGATTGTGTATGTACGTCTCCAAAATTTGATCTTCAGCCTGAATATAAAAAATAAAAAAATAATTTTAATAATGTTAACAACTTAATAATGAATTTAATTAAAATTAAAAAATAAAAATATTTCTTACCGTTTGCAATTGGACGCAAGAAATGTGGTTGTTATCGAAATAAATAAAAGTATTTGTCATTATAAAAATAAACTAAAATGAATTAAATAAAAAATAAAAAATTAAAACAACAATAATTTTAGAGACATTTAATAAAAAAAATTAAGAGCTAAAAACTTGAGAGAATTGAATTTTAATGAAAATAGAGAAAATGGCTAGAGTTTATTTAGCAAACAAACTAGCCGTTTTATAGCCATTGGAGCTTGTGACCATTGGAATATTACCATTGCGAAAACACGCATTGCAGGACGTGTTTACCTGCCACATAAGAAAAAAACGAGTTTTCTCTCAAAATCGATTTATTTTTTAAATATCTCAAAAAATACCGAAAACCCCTTCTTCTTTTTTTTAAATCGATTTTTTTATTATAAAATTTAGCTTTTTATTTTCTTTCTTTCTACTTTTTCTCTTCTTTCTTCCACGGTAAGGTTTAGCCACCACCGCCTTTATGCCATATGGGGGCCTTCCATCTCACTCTAAAACGAAGACCATCATACCCTTTTTCTCTTACTCGGTTTGGATTTTCCCAAAAACAACTAAAAAATCCATGAAACTCCCAGCAAAATTTTGAAACAAAAAACCCAATTCGTCATCGTTGGATCGTATGTGCTTGGGATATTTTACTCTCCTCCACCTCTTCTACACCCTCACCGTTTGGATCTTCAAGAGGTGGACCCGAACCTCTTGAATTGATTACGGCGAAATCAATTGTTTTATCTTTTCTTTTATAGGTTTTCTTTTCTTCTCTTTGGTTGTTTTGCTTCTTCTGTGGTATTGTTGGTGAGGAATTTCAAGATTAAGTTCGAATATGGTTTTTGGTTTCAAGTATGTATGTCCTTGAAAACTAATTTCAACCTTTTCAAAGGCAAAAAGGAACAAAAGTAAAAAGGAGATGCCAACTTTGAAACTTAATTTTTGGGTTTAAGTCCTTGAATACTACCCGCATCTAAATCTTGAAATCTATTGTTTGGGTATGGCAACCTTCAATGATGCTGATGCTGATGCTGGTGGGTTTAAAGTTGGTGACTGAGAAAAAATAAACAAACAAAAAAAAAGGAAATTAAATTTGAAAACATTTTAGTTTAAATATTTGAAACATATATTTTATATATATTAAAAATGTTTCTAATTTGTTTTAAAAATTGTATAGCTTTAAATATTTTTATAATTTTTGGACTTTTTTCAAAATTTCAAATTATCATAACATATAAGATTAAATGTGGTAAGTTACATTAGCGTTGATGGTTGGTCAACTAATGGACACATCAACATTCCCATCCAAAAATTACCAATTTGAATAAAAAATGAAACAATAAAAGTGCAATAAAAAGTTGTGATAAATTACACCCTAGAAGAATGGAGTGAGGGAATTATAGTATTAAATTACAATTTTAGATTCCGTTGCAGATGTTACACTATTCTAATATTAATCATACTTTTTATGAGTTTTATTTAATTTGTAAAAATAAAAAATATAAAGAAAAAAAAGCCCTTTACTCCTTTGAATTTTGGGTTGAGTTTTTACTACCAATTCTTGGTTATTAACATTAACTATTGACTCCTAAAGTTGTTCATTAATATGAACTATTAACTTAACTCGAAAACGTAAATAATTTTTTTGTTATATTTTTATTCATTGAATAATTCAATCATAATTTTATTTATGACTTTTGCACGTTGTGATGCGATTCTTTTATATCGTTGTGCCAATATTATATTACGATGACTTAAAAAACCTTCATCCATGAAATCAACCTGTCATAGTCCTTTCATCTCTCTCTCTTTTTCTTTCCTTCTTTCAAACTTTCTCAGATTGTGCTATTTGGTTGATTTTGATATTACCATCATGAGATTTCCAGCTCTTCCCAAACACACACTCTTTCTCTCCACGTGGTTTGTTGGTGTCTTGTTTCTTTAGCTATACAGTAAATTCTAGTTGAGTAGTATTAATCGACTTTTTGGCTATGATTTTCCATTGAAAACCCCCTCTTTTTTTTCTTCTAAAGTTTATGTTCTTTGATCCAAAATTCTCTAGCTGATGAGGCTACTTACCTTATAAGAAGTGGCCTAGAAGAGCTGTAATCAACTATGGTACATTTGCTTTTCTTTCCATATCTCTAAACATAACATCACAATATCATTCCATATCTCCTCTTTCTCTATCATCTGTTGTATTCTCTCATCAATCTTAGCTGCCACTGCATGCCTAACATTAAATAAATAAACTCCCCATTCTTTTTGGCTATTTCTTTTCTAAACAACCTAATCGATGACTATAGTTTAAGGCAAACCCCAACCACAATCTTTTTTACCATTCTTTTTTTTTTAATCAATGAAAGTAGGGGTGTCAAAGCATTTCGAGCTTCAAACAAAACTTACTATGAATGGATGATATACAGTGAAGTTTGATAAGAAACAATGCTTTAATTATATATACCAGTTAATATCTACTTATAGTTGTAGGGTTGTAGTATGGACCAAAATGTGATGATGCAGTTAGGTTTCTTTTGGCTATAATAATATATATTTGGTTTAGACCACATATTCTTCTTCTAATTGCATTTTGACTGAATCTTTACGCTTACCAGTGAACATGTTTTCTATTTTCAACTTTGGCCTTGCAAGGTAAAATGTTTTCTTTTTTCTTCATAATTTGGAATATTATTTGTTTAATTTCTCATCCATTTCATTTGGCCTTCGCCAATTAGCATGGTACATTATATAGAGAGGGAAATGGATCCAGATGTAATGTGAGAGATATAATGACATCGTTGGTTCACTGGAATAAAATAGAGTTGAAATTGAATAATTATTTGGTGAAAATAAAATAGAGATGTAATAGGTATTACATAATTTTGTTGATTGAATAAAATAGATATGTAATGGTATTAATTTGGTGAATATAGGGACCTAATCAAATCAGCCCGTCTACTATTAAATTGATCACTTTAGCTCCTATATTATTAAAAAGAATCAAATAAGGTTAAATTGGAATAGAGTTAACATTTACCGTTTTAAAAATATCAATTATTGCTAAGGGAGTTAATATTTTTAAAGTTTTTATAGTTCTGCAAATGAAATCTTTTGTTTGAAATTGAACTGCAATGCAATTGAAAAAAATTCAAGACATTTTTTTTATACAAGAAATGTTAACTTTGTTACAATTTGGACTTATTTAATTTTTTTAAATAGTATAATTACTAAATTGATCCAATCCTTGTAATACAGGGACTTCCCAAGTATTTTTAACTGTATTAATCGCTTGATTGAGTAAAATATTCTTACGAATAAACTAAGGAATAAACACAAAAGGAAAACTTTTATCATTTGATCAAAAATTAAAATTTTATTATATTATTATTTCATATCTAATAAAGTTTTTTAAAATATATGATATTTGCTAAGGATGCATTTAGAAAGCCATATAATAAGTGGATTTGGATATTATTGTTTGTAGATAATCATTGTAATTAATAAATTTTGTTATGATACTCACTATTATCGACTCATAACCCGATTGGGTCTAGGTCGGGTTCTATATAGTTTGCACTTCAAGCTCACGTGACACTATGAGTTCGTGTGTAAGGCACTCACACCCTCCCATGAGACTGCATGATGTGGGTTTGCATGCCATCGCATAGGCGAACCTACATCGTATAAACACGTGTTAAACTTAGAGTAGTGTACGTGTCGACATGCATGGAGGCTACCTATGACATCACATCTATGATCAATAATAATGTCATATAAATACACAACTTCGGTATGTAAAGGATACACATAGAAACACTCAACAATTTGGTGCGGTGAGTGTGGACAGACTTCCGATCTCAAGATTTTCAATTTGATAAAAAACCAAAATGACTCACCCCAACGAGAATTTCCTCACCAATTTCCTATTAGGACAACTAGGAGGTTTTGGCACTAGCAATCAATCCAGCGAGATAGAATTTTTTGCTGGTTGGTTTGCTGACCAGCCAGAGAACTTGGGTAACTCAGGCCATGCAGGTGCTTCCAACTCTTTCGATCTCAACACTCCCTCAGGTCAGGGACCATCATTTCCCTCTAATCAAGGAGCATCACCACTGCAATTGTTCAACTTAAAAGAGTAGTTGAGGTTGATGAAGGAGCATATAACTCAACAAAGTGCTAGGTTCGAACAGCAATAAGCATTTTGGTAGGCATTGTTAAGTCAAAGCGAAAAGTTGAGGAGGAAGATGCAATTTGAAAATTATGATCTTCAAGATAATATCATGCCTGCTCAAGAGGAGGATGTAAGGGCACATGCAATACCGTGGCAGAATGAAATGGATGCTCTGCATAGAGATGTACAAGCGTTGTATCCTGATGCCCAGGATATAGATTGGTTGTTTTGTTCTAGCAACCCATTGGTGAGACTACCAACCAAGTTTAAGGTACTAAAGGAAATGTTTGAAGGAAGAAGGGGTCCTCAAGCACATTTCATGCAGCATAATGATTATATGATGTGTTAAGGGCCTTTAATGCTGTAAAATATAAAGTCTTTTCGGCGAACCTTAAAGGAAATACGAAAGATTGATATTTTTCTTTACCAGAAGGCTCCATCCAGAGCTTCTCGCAACTGGGCCGAATGTTCTTGGGAAGATTTCGAGCTCATAGAATAATAATGAGCACTCATATGAGTTTAATGTCAGTAAAGTAGAGGGATAAAGAATCCTTACAAGATTATGTTAGATGTTTCCATGCAACAACGTTAAACACAAAAAAATTGAAGGATCAGTGGTCCATTGATGCCTTTATCATGGGTGTCTAGAATGACCATGTGCAATACTCATTCACTGATAATAGGTCACATAGTTTGGTAGATTTGTATGAGAGGGCTTATAAGTTTGCTAAAGCAGAATAAATTAAAAGAGCGGCTTGCAATACCTTCTAGAGGGATAACAAACAGTTTAGAAACTGACAAGGAATTCGTAGTCATCAAGGCCTTCCTTATTTGAGTCTACGCATACAAGGAGGGGCATAATAGAGGGGTTATTCGCAGAATGAATCATCGAGAACATTTCAAAGACCTTAGGTTAAGCACACAATGAGGTATGTTCCTCATGGAAAATATGAAACCTACAATCCCTTAAATGCTATGCATGCATATATTCTTAGCCAGGTTAAAAGTTTAGGCATCTTGTTAAGTCCTCCACCCATACTGTAACGCCTCAAACCCGATCCAATGAACTGAATCTGAATCTAGGGTGTTACTACTCAAATACATATGTAGTTCACTCAATCATACAAATTTACATTCAATTACAACTGTTTTAATTATAAATTTCTCTAAGAAATACATAAGTATGAATAATACAAGAATTTCATTTTGGTATACATAGGAAATTTATTTACAACTATGATTGAATGGATGTTCTGGTTTATTACAATTATTCAGTGTAAAAGACTCCTATAAAACAACTCAGACTTGAACACGCCAACAAACTTGCTCTGTGTGCTTGATAGCCCGATATGTTGCTCCTTTGACGTATCCCTGGCATAGACCCAAACCAACATTCCTATAACATAAAGCACAAAGGTAAGTTCATGAGAACTTAGTGAGATAAACATTCAATTACCTGATCGTTTTTGTATTTCTCATCTAGTAGTTCAGTTCGTCACCGTTGTCATTTGTTCTTCAACTTGTCTCTAATGAAAACTTTTTTAGAGTGCCATTCTTCGTACTTTAGATGTAATGCATTACTTCCCGTATTTTGATACATTACTCACGTTCTTCACTTTACACTATCATGATTCCTTAACCATACTCATTCCAAAGGCTCATACAGACAAAATATTGTTGTTCTTACATTCATACTCTAAGCCATCGTTTCTTCAGAATCCATGAATGATTTCATACATAGGTAGAAGATGAGTTCTTTAATTATAGGGTTTGATTTTTTCAAGAGAATACCCTTATTCTTCTAATAATTACAGACAGATTACCTTTTTCTACTTACCAGACATAGCCCTACCTAGATTTGTGCTTCAAATCTAATTAACCCATACTTCGAATTCGCCACGTATTCTGGAGTATTCCAGTTTCTCTATTCTTATCTTAAGACCATGCAGGGCCTGCCCCAACAACTCATATGGAGCTTTCCATAAAAGAAACACATTAAATTATCTTATCAAAAGTGTAACATGATATTCCACAAGGGCTTCTCCTTTAAGGTTTGTTATTCCTACCGTTCTTTTAGAGTTCGAAATACATACTATCCCTTTGGTATTTTTTGGGAACACAATTTCTTTCTTTCAGAGTCTGCCACAGAGACGTTTCCCTCAAATGGTTACCATAAAGACCATTCTTTTGTGTGCGCCACAAAGGCGTTCTTTTCTTCATTTGCCACAAGAGCTTTCCTTTCCTTAAATAGCCACAAAGGCTTCTATCTCATAGATTGCCACAAAAACTTCTATTTTATAGATTGCCACAAAGATTTCCATTTCATAAATTGTCACCAAAGGCTTCTATTTTCTAGCGCATCCACGATAGGGATTCATTTAAACTCAAGTTTTGTGAAGTTTGCCCTTCATTATCCTGGGTCATGTAGAAAACCCCATTAGGTAATAACCTTCCTTTAGTTCATTCCATACAATGCCATAACCCGCTAGCTATGGTATTTCCATATGATGCCATAGCCCATATATGGTCTTACTTGATATGGTGCCATGACCATGGGCTTTCCTTTCAGGGGTCGTGTTTAAAGTCTTGACGGACCCCTATAGACTCCACCAAAGTGAATAGACATAGAATCACTTGACAAACTCTTTATATAATGGCACCATTCATTACTCAACACTTTATTTATACAAACACCCAAATGGTTTCTCATCTCATCACATTCTTCTAGACATACTCATACCACCATACTTTAACTTTTAAGATTCAAACCACTTACTCGTTCTTCATATTTCCTACATACTACACATGCAAAATCCATCAAACACACATGCAATAACATAATCACTATACTATGCTTTGTAACACCTCTAACCTGTATCTGTCGCCGAATTAGGGTTACGAGACATTACTGAACAAAACACAACCATTGCAAAATCAAAACATATACATTGTATATAAATATTTAAAATTTAATAAATTTGATCTAATATTAAATATGACATATTATGAGCTTCACTTAGATCATTTAAAACAAAATAAAGACACTACAGTCCAGCTAATCGATAAGGAAATAAACCATTTTCGTATGGCTATTAAATTAAAATACAATATAACAAAGTATGACCTTCAAAACATTTATCTAGTCTATAATGCCATAGTTAAAATTTAAACATTTTAATACCGAGAGAGTAGATAGAGTGATGATCTTGCTGACGATCCTCAAGCTTGAAGCTTGATCTTTAAATCTATAAAACAGAAAGACATAAACAAATAAAGTAAGCTTTTATAGCTTAGTAAGTTTACAACATAACTAAATATAAAATAAATTATATAATTTCCTGCGTACACTTAATGAAATTGCGAATACTACATATATTACCATTTGAATATTGATATTCATAAACATCTTATTTATAACCAAATATATGAACTCATAGCATTCATATCAAAGAGTACATATATATATGACATGCATATAATCAAATGTATTTATAAATACTCATCAAACATTACAACCAATACATTTACATATCAGTTACGTATAGTCAAATGCTTACATAATTATCAACATTTAAGACCGAATGCATGTACACTTTAAACAAGAATAGCTGAATGCATATATATATGCTTAACAAAGATTATCACCGAATGTATATATATACATATACCTTAAACAAATTTAACCAAATATATTCCTACTTACCAAAAATGCATTTCACTGTATACGTAGATGCTTATTAAATGCATATACCAAATGCATATATATATAGATTATCACATGCATACATTCGAATATATATAAACTTAGCAAATGCATAAGAACAAATATATATATTTATATGCTCTTCAATTACATATATAAACGAATGCTTATATGCTTATCAACATCCAATGACCGAATATATGTACATGTTCTTCAAATTCATATGACATAATTCATTCGTATATCCATTATATTTAAACACGTAATATAAACAGATTCACCGATACTTTGCCTGCTAGGTTTAAAACCTGATTTAGTACACCGACTTTTGGTCTGCTAGACTTAAAGTCCGAAATGTTTCACCGGTATCAAGCCTGCTAGACATAAAGTCTGAAATGTTTCACCGACATCAAGCCTGCTAGACATAAAGTCTGAATTGTTTCACCGGCATCTAGCCTACTAGACATAGAGTCTGAATTATCTCACTGGCAATAAGCCTTCTAGGCACTGAGCTTGAAATCTCAATTCACATAAGTTGTATCTCGTATTCGAACTATTTATGGATATAAATCCATACGTAAAATTCAACTCAAAACTTATAATCTTTCTCTTTGAAAGCATGGATATATATATTTATTTAATTTGTATTATCAATTCCAGCTTCATAACTTAATGGTTCCACCGAACATATTTATACATAACCTTATATTTTGGATCCTACTACTACTATCATACTATTAACTTATAATATACTTAAATAATATACATTTAACATTCGAACATATTAAAATAATCTAAGCTAATAATTCCATACCATTAATTCAATACAAAACTTATACATATGCATATACATTCACATTCGACCTCATGTATACATATATAATTCCATACTTAATTTCAATTCAAGAAATTATACATGTACATTTATACATATTCGAATCTACCATATAAATGTATAAATTCATACTCAATTTCAAAACAAGAACTTATACATATATATATGCATAATCGATCCTCATATACTTATATAATGACATATCTAAATTCAATACACAATACATACATGTATATTTGCATGCTTATTCGAATCTATATATATACAATTATAACATACATATCACAAATCAAATCCAAGAGTTTATACATATATATACTTATATAATCATTCGAACCTTATATATATACATATATCTTATACATATCTTTGATTAATCCAATAATTTATACATGTATATACTTATATACCACTTATACTTTAACTAAATTTAAAGGTTTATATAAGTATAAACCTATATATATATATATTCTAACATTAATAATACATGTATATCATTCATACTTTATTTTATTTCAATCAATATACTTTTAAGTTAAAGTTCAAAAAAAATACAATACATTTACATATATATATATATATATACCGATTTAATAACATTAAATAGCTAATAGACTTACCTCAGATAGTGAAAAATCGAAACCGGACATTTAGTCGACGACTTTAGCTTTTCCCCGATCCAACTCCGATTTCTTTGGTTCTTAATCTAAATATATTCAAAATGAGCTAAATTAAATATTATTACATTCAATTTAGTCCAAAAACACATAAATGGGAAAATTACCATTTTACCCCTAACATTTACACTTTTTGCAATTTAGTCCCTATTGCATAAAACACAAAATACACAAAATTTGCCCACACTATACAAGGTTTGAATGTTCCTAGTGCTCATACAAGTCCACACATTTCGTTTATTTCATATTTTAGTACCCCAAAAATTTAATTTTACAATTTAGCCCTAATTACTCAATTTCACCAAAAATTCAAAGACAATACATG
Source organism: Gossypium hirsutum (assembly GCF_007990345.1). Classification (NCBI taxonomy): domain Eukaryota; kingdom Viridiplantae; phylum Streptophyta; class Magnoliopsida; order Malvales; family Malvaceae; genus Gossypium; species Gossypium hirsutum. Next base: position 10,804,471 of record NC_053448.1, read on the forward strand.
TTAATCTTTCACATATCTTTCATATTTCATCATCAACTATCACAAAGCTCAAGCATTCATCAATGGCATATCACAAAATCATCACAAAAATCTAAAATTAAAGCATGGGTCTTGTAGTACACAAAGCAACGATCTCAAAAATGTAAAAATTTTCAAAAACCGAACAAAAACAAACCTTTAATTAAGCAAGGATATGGCCGAACCTTCTTCAAGCATTTTAATGGCTTTCTTTCATCTCAATTTCGGCTAAAGAAGATGATAAAAACTATATTTTATGTTTTAACTATTATGTATTATAATAATTTATAATTTACTAATTTAACCTTATTAAAAATAATTATAACCTTTATATATTAAGGTTAGTTTTGACCTTAGCCACCCACTATCTAAATAGTGGTTAAATTGCATCTTTAAACCTTCTGATTAAAAAGGCAACAACAAATAAATGCTTTTAAATTTAACCCCTAAATTTTCATTTTGCGCGATTAAGCCCTTTTTATCAAATTGAGCACTCAAATGATCAATTTTTTTCACACACAGTAACTCACATATTGCAAATACCAAAAATAATTTTAAATTATTTTTTTGACTCAGATTTGTGGTCTCGAAACCACTTTATCCGATTAGGATCAAAATCGAGTTGTTACATACTTTTCCAGTTTGATTACATAGTTCAATCATCGTTCATTGAAGCACTCACATGAACAATATACAAGCAAGAATCGGCTTAGGGACTCACCTTACACCCACGAACAGTAGCTTGATCTCCAGATCCCAAACATCCAACATGAAAACCCAACAATCATTGCTTATAAGACATAGGGATACCGTTAAAACTCATTCATATAACTTTTTTCATCATCTGAAACCTTGATAACCTCCACGCAACACCTAAGTTTTACAATTTAGTTCCTAAGTTTTAATTAGCGATTTTCTCGGTTTAATTACTTAACAAATCTTTAATTTATTTTCTTACTAACTCTATATATCTTCCTATTTTATCTTAAGGAATTCGGTTTACGAAAATGAGATTTCGAAACCATATTTTCCGACATTGACAAAAGTCAGGTCGTTACATATCAAAAGCTTTATGAATCATTACAAGATAAAAACGTATTGGATCAACTTGAACATTTCAAACAATTGTCAAAAGATAAAATCAAAGTTGTTTAAGTGACCCATGACCTTAATATCAAGCAAATCGAAAAAATCATATATCTAAATGTCAAAAGATTTTCAATGTGAACCATCAAACTCCCCCTGAATATATTTACAAAGGATTCTAAAAAGTGTAAAAAGAAAATGTTGAATGTGCCAAAATACATTGAATTAAGTTCATTTAAAAGACATTCAAACAAACTCAGAAACATATGTAAACCTAATAGAACTTGTTCATATTATGAGGGATTGAAATCATCTAAGCTTAAGTTTAGAACTTAAAAACTCATTTTTTTTTAAAATGGTTGCAATGAAGTTTCTTGTGTACTCCATTCTTTCAACAGCTGTTGGTGAAGTTTTTTTCCTAACTTCAATTTATCTAATTAGCACGATTAGATCATCAATCTTGGTTCTTCATTACATAATTCATCTAATTTTTTGTTTATTCTTTATTTATTTTATCCTAGTTTCAGATTTTATTCATCCTTAGAGTCCATCTTGTCCTAAGCTCTTAAATTCTTTGTTAGAATCTTTGAAACATAAATAGGTGGAGTCGGTGAAATTTTGAAATGAAAATGGACTTTGTAATGGGCCACGTCCAAAGACTCTCGCGGTGAGAGTTGATCCTTGGCCTGTCAAAGTTGAGCCCAATTTATGCATGTCCAGTGTCCATGGTTACTTGATCGACCCGCAATTTCCCTCTCATTGTCATTGTTTCCATTACACTATCTCGGAAGAAATGGCTTCAGCGGATAGGAATCTCCTCATCCTCAATTTCCTAACTTTGGCTTCATTGTCCCTATTCTGTGCCGACAAAGCATTTTGTATTCGGATTCCAGATCGGGACTCCACCACGCCTCGGGAACTGTCAGATCAGTCTCTGAAAACCGCGGTTTTCGCCCTCGGTAGTTTCTGGAGATCGGAAGCTGTCTTCGGGTGCTTAAACGGTGTCGTTCGAACTACTTCTGGTTATGCTGGCGGATCCAAAATCAATCCCGAATACAGAAGCTTAGGTGACCACGCCGAGTCTGTAATGGTCCGTTATTTCTCTTCCACTCCTTTTAAATTATCTTGTTTTGGGAAATGATTGTTGTGAATAAGGGTATGTGAATGGTGAACAGGTTGAATATGATCCCAAGGAGATTAATTTCAGGCAACTTCTGGAGGTTTTTTGGTCTAGCCATGACCCAAGACAGGTTTTTGGCCAAGGTCCTGATGTAGGTCCCCAGTACAGGTAACCGTCATGACCAGAAAATAAGAGAAAAGAACCCATTTTACTACTTCATTTTCCTACTTTTTGATGACTAGCTTCCCTATCTCAATTCAACCAGGTCTATTATTTTTACGAATGGGACTGAAGAGGCTAGATTAGCTGCCATGAGCAAGGAAAGGGAACAAACCAAGTCGCGGAGCAGCATTTTGACAACCCAAATTCAACAACTTGAATCATTTTATCCGGCAGAACCTGAACATCAGGTGAGGGTGTCTGAGTATTCTTTGTTATATCTTATGATCCACAAGCTTCTTTTAGTCGTCAGTTTGTGTTGAATTTGTTAGATTTAATTGAAATCGGACCTGATTTAATATGTTGGTCCCATCAGATGCTTGTCTAGCTTTTTATTATTAGGAGCCTCCTAGTAATTATGGAGAACTAATGTGCATGAAAAATTTAATCTATCAAATTAGCAACCAAATTAGTGACCGGGTTTTCTATGTCCATATGAATTTGGATGATGGGAAACAAATTTTATAGCCTTTTGATAGATTTAGAAGGTCAAAGGAGTTGCTCTCATAGGTAAATGAGTGACTGGTATGTTGGTTCAATGTGCAGAAATTTGAGCTCAAACGCCACCCGATGCTTCTACAGCTGATAGGAAACCTGCCCGAAGATGAACTTGAGGTGTCTAACCTAGCAGCAAAACTTAACGGTTATGCTGCAGAGCTTTGCCCTCAAAGGATTCAAAAGCAGATTGATGCAAAGATCAATGGAATTATTAGGAGGGGTTGGCCTGTTTTAAGAGATGTATAGCTGAGACCATTGGAGTTGTGCTTCAGATGAATGAAATCAGTATGTGCCTTTTCGGGCTGAGCAACTCGATTTTGTGGGTTTTTTAACCTTAGATGAGCTTAGCATAGATTTGATTGTTTGGATGGTTAATTAAGTCGAATGTTATAGTAATTCGCAGAGTAAAGCCTACGTTTTCGATGTATTAATTGTTCAATCTATTTCGTAAGCATAAAAATGGCTCATCAAAAGCTTTTCTTGTTTTGTTTTATTTGCAGTGTAATTCTCTTGCTATTCATGTCAAAAGGTTAGTTATTCTTATTGATGTGAAGTCAAATTTAAGTAAATTTACTTTATCAGTTTAGGGTTTTAATATGCATGCTATTAGTTCAGTGTGTTGGGAAATTGTATCCAAGAATATTCTGAAATTACACGACAATGACATAAATGCTTGGGACAAGTTGTTGTTGAGGCATTAAATTCTATGTTTTTAGGGTCTGTCTCAATAATTATGTAGACCAGGGTCGTTTGATGCAATAACCTCACTTCAGTTCACAGGCAAAAAATTCCTCCATTGGAATAGTCATTCTTTTTTCCTTTATAACCCTTCCTATACCTTTTTCTCATTCTCTTAGTACTCAAAGCTTCCAACATTCTGCCAGTTAGGCTCTTGATTGAAACTACCATTCAGGTAAATGCAATTCAACCCCTGAAAGCAACCCTTGAGCAGCTTGTCTGGCTCGGTGTTGCATGTATGTCCAGCTTGTACTTGCTGTGAACGGAATGAGGATCCTGGCCTGTCCTTTAGCATTCTGATATCTGAGATCAGAGTTTCATATTTCCAGTGTCTCACTTGATTGCTTCCTTGTTGCAGTTGACAGAAGTTGTCTTCACCTGTGTTGATTTTCATGAGTAAGTATCTCCTGTAGGAGGTGTAGTTTAGCAAGGTTCTCGTCATGTGTTTCCAAGCAGTCAGCATAAGAAGTTAAAATAAGTGTTGTCAGTAGCATGAATGCTGTAAGCTAAACAATATCCAGAGTGGGCTTTCATCCATGACAAGAAGATTTCCAACTCCTCTGTTGGAGTAAACTGGATGTCATTGGAGGTGTTGATGCACGCACCAAAGCTCAAATTCCAGCTCATTCAAGTGATGGACTTTATTACAAGATCAAAGACCAAGCAATCTGAGCTACATTGATTGTGTTCGTGCAAGAATTCGTGACTAAGGGATGGAGTTCGAGCTTAAGGGCCATCAAGATTTCGAATTTTGGTTCCAAGAAAATCAATAAACCAAATCTTAGACAAATATCAACAGATTTCTATTCTTGAAAATCTTAATTCAATAACGTGAATATTGGCCATGAACGAGCTTGGAGGATCTCAACTTGCATCAACAAGCTGGAATTTTAAAACCCATCACCCTTGTTTCACTATATACCTTCTTTAGTCAATAGTCCCGCATTTAAAGTGTATCATTCCCTCTTTTACTTTGTATAGCAAGACATGCATACAATGCAAATAGGATATTCGGGATTCCAATTGAATACCCGACACATATTGTGCTAATAGCGCATCAATGCAAACACCCTGAAAAAATGGTTACCATGTACTTGTGTGCCATTCCATAAGACATATTTCGTTATCTTCAACAAATAAATGTGCACATTCATAGTATGCCAATTATATCTTAATTATTCTATTTAGTCTAATGCAATTTTTAATCACTTGACCACTTCAAAGGTTCATATAGTAATCACTTTTCAAACTTTTTAAAAGCTTATCGAGTAATTTCCATTAACACTCGATAATCATTTCATATATTCACTAAGGTTAAAGTACTTCTCGACATATTTTACATAATCACATCTATTTGTACAATTTTACTTTTACACTTAGCCATAATTCACTTGTTACCAGTAGTGATCATTTATCATTCTCAAGCATATGCCACTATACTCTACACATTTTACTCAAATTTCCACTTTTGTTATATTTTTGTTCGATTACTTTATCCAATATACTTTGAAACTATGGGTCTAAAATAGAGAAGATATGTCTTGAGACATGACTTCATTATCTTGAGCCAAAACCTTCCATTTTAATAATTTGAATTAGGATTCGTATCATAACTCCGTGTTTGACCTCATATGACCCTAGATTATTGTGTGGGCCCATTTGATCTCATATATAAGTATTTCGTTTGTATAACTTGAAGCTTATGAATTATATCACATTTATTGGTAGGTTTTCAACGAAATGTGACAATCGCCATTTGAATCGAGTGTGGAGGGTACAAGTCTTTAACGATTTAACTTTATCGTTTTAATTAAAGCTTTATATAAATTTTCCGTAAATATAATTTCTACATATATGTTATAATCTAATTATATATAAAACTTGTGTATTTAAATTTAACTTATATTTTGTAGGTATGAAATTGATTTTATTTAAAACAAAAATGGAAATAGATTTGGCTCAAAAAAGAATATAATATTAATAAAAAAGAAAAACATATATAGATGGTTTAGAATGGATCATATTCTAGCTAACCTCGCAAGGATATTGTAATTGACCATTGTATCCTAATCCTCTTTCTCCCCTACTAAACCAACCCACTAATCGCTAAAACCACTGAAACTCAGAAACCCTGTCTTCTTCCCTTTTTATCTATTTTGAACTCCAAAATGGCGAGCGAAAATGAGAGTTCCAGGGGCGAGGCAATTCCTGGCCGCAGGATCGCGTTGATCACTGGCATCACCGGTCAAGACGGTTCATACCTCACCGAGTTCCTCCTCAACAAAGGTTACGAAGTCCATGGCTTGATCCGCCGCTCTTCCAACTTCAACACGCAGCGGATTAACCACATCTACATCGACCCCCACGACGCCCACAAGGCTCGGATGAAGCTCCATTACGCTGACCTCACCGACGCTTCCTCTCTTCGTCGTTGGCTCGACACTATCCGACCCGATGAAGTTTACAATCTGGCTGCCCAATCCCACCTAGCCGTCTCTTTTGAAATCCCTGATTACACTGCCGACGTGGTGGCTACGGGAGCCCTCCGTTTGTTGGAAGCCGTTCGGTCCCATTGCTGACACGGGTCGGACCCATATCAAGTATTACCAAGCTGGATCGTCAGAAATGTTCGGATCCACTCCTCCGCCTCAATCTGAAGCTTCCCCGTTTCACCCCAGATCTCCATACGCGGCTTCCAAATGCGCTGCGCATTGGTACATTGTCAATTACAGGGGAGCGTACAGGATTTTCGCCAGTAATGGTATTCTGTTTAATCACGAGTCGCCGAGGAGAGGAGAGAATTTCGTGACCCGGAAAATTACTCGGGCCGTTGGCAGGATAAAGATTGGGTTACAGAGCAAGTTGTTTTTGGGGAATCTACAAGCTTCTAGGGACTGGGGTTTTGTCGGGGATTACGTGGAAGCTATGTGGATGATGCTGCAACAAGAGAAGCCCGACGATTACGTGGTGGCAACGGAGGAGTCGCATACGGTGGAGGAGTTTCTAGAAGTGGCATTCAGTTTGTTGGGTTGAAGTGGAAAGATCATGTGGTGATTGATAAGTGGTATTTTAGGCCGGCCGAGGTGGATAATTTGAAAGGTGATTCAAGTAAAGCAATATTCTGAAAAAGCCTAAATATTTGCAAAAATATTATTTCTAGTTTCTAAATCATTTAAATTAAAACAAATATTTTTATTTACTCAGAGTTGAAATATTATTTTTATTTTTAGAGTCCATATGTATAGCACGATTATAAATTCTATTTTTATATAGATAATCTGTTTTTTACATGAAATTTATCTTTAGTACCTAAAAAACCTTCCGTTATCTTTTTATGTCTTTACTCTTAAAGGTCTAAAGTCTCACACAGACATAAACAGGCAATAAAAAGACAAAATAACAGATATATGGGTTTTAAGATAAATAATTATGAAATAAACGAAGAAATATTATCTAATGTTAATAATAAATTAGAACAAATTCTTATTAATAAAAATATAAAACAAGAGGTAGATTTAGGACCTTTATATTATGGAAGTAGTAATATAATATTAACTTTGTCTGAGGAAGAAGATACTTCTTCAGAAAAATCATCTTCTACAAATAAAAAACATAAAAAAACATGAAAAATAAAATATACTCATCAATAAGAATATGATTTCCAATCCTATAAACAACTTATAGAACATTGGAAATATAAATTTACTAAAAGTTCAGACAAAAATGAAAGAGTTGGATATTTAAAACTAATAGAACAACTTTATGAAAAACATAAAGATTTATTTACTTTATTTAACTATCATTATATGTTAAACTATGACACTACAGACAGTAGTAGTTCTAGTAGTTCTGATAATTATATAAATCTAGAAGACCTAAAAGTTACTAGTTATAAATTTAATGAAGAAAATACTTCAACAGATGAAGACGAAAATATGGAAATATAAAACCTATGGATACTGATAAAACAGATCCTAATGGAAAAAGAAAACTAGAGTCAGATCTTTAAAATGATGATTATTTGAGATCTTTTAATAAAGATTTTGAAAAAGTTGAAAATACAACTAGAATTTTGGGTAATAAAATAGAAAATATAGCTACAAATGAAATAAAACCTGAAAATCCAAGGGAATCATCTACTCAACCAGTTCCACATAAAATAGATGATCTAAATAAAAGAAATGTTGCTCAAGGAGGAATATATTTAGACTTAACTAATATTCTATAGCAGACTATGAAAAAACCATAGATGACTGGACACAATCTATGATTATTGTTGTAAACAATAACAATATGTGGTCAAAAGAAAAAAATTTAAATTATCTCGTTGGAACATTTCAAGGAGATGTTCTACAATTTCTAAGAAGATGGGAAGAATCAGATAAAGGAAAAGAACAAAAAGGGCAGTTAATCAACCAGATAGAAACTCTCAAAGATCTTTTAAAAGGATTAACTTTTATTCTAAAAATAGAATTTTGTGGATATTTTGATAAAAAAGATCAAGATAATTTATCTAGTTATATCTTGTCAAAAATTAAATTATGTGATATTAGATATTTAGAGGAATTTTCTAAAAAATTTCTTCATGAATATCAAAAACTAAAAATGAAAATATAAAATTTTGGAAAAACCAATATTTTCATAAATTACCATCACCATGAGATAGATGTGTATAAGAAAATATATTTTTTATTTAGAAAAACATAGTAAAATAGCTGGAGTACCATAAAAAAATATAGACTCTATAGGAAATAGAATAAATTTTGCAAAAAAAAGAATAACTTTACATTGTTTACAAAGTAAAGCTTGTAAACAAGTTAAGCATAAATTAAGTACTAAATATTGTACAATAATTTTAGAAAATGAATGGGAATTTGGATGTAAACCGATAAGTCCTAACACTTATAAAAGATATAAAAAGGAAATTAGAAGGTATAAACTAGTTACATGGAAACCAGGAAATAAAAAATATACTGGTTATAATAAAAAGAAAAGATTTGTTAGAAAAAAAACTTCTAAAAAACCTAAAAAACAAATTTGTAAATGTTTTATATGTGATGGAGAAGGTCACATGGCACCAAATTGTCTTAATAAAGGAAAAAGTGCAAAGAAAATGATTAAAACACTTGAAGAACAAGACTTAGAAATATGTTCAAAAGAGGATATAAATCCTGAAGAAATATTATATGAATTAATATCAGAAATAGATTCTGATACAGATAAAGAAGAATATATATTTAATGTTTAATATAGGAAGTAGTTCTAATAATCAATTAGAAGAAATTCCTAAAAATGAACAACAAGATATAAATTTAAGAAATTTAATTGGAGAAGAAAAAGACTTTTCTAATGAAATGATAGAAAAAATAAATAAAAGTCATATTTCTAAAGAAGAAATATATAAAATATGGAGTCAAAGACATATAGAAAAAATAAGTGGTAATACAATAGTAAAAGATACTAGAGGGGGATTAACAAAAATCTCATTATTTACTAAAGATAAAATTAAAAGGATTAAAAAGAAATATCCTCAAGTTAGATATATACATTTAGGAATAATAATGATAACTGTTAGAGATTTATTTAGAAAAGATCATGATATACCTATAATAGCACTTCTGTTAGATAAAATATTTGAAAAGGCAATAAAAGCACTTATTAAAGGAATTCAATCAAACTTACATACAAGTGTAATAGGATTTAAAGTTAAACCAAATTGCTTTATATCTATTACAGATCCTCTAATAGAAGAGTGTTTATGTTTAAGAATTCAGATAAAAAATTCTGAAATTAATGATTTAGCAGAAGATCTAGCAATAAATTAGACTTCTATTAATGAATATACAAATACAACAGAAGTAGAAATCAAAGAGATTAAAAATAAAATTATAGAACTCTTTGAACCTAATAAATTTACTACAGAAATACAACCAAAATTATTACATTTAAGAGATCTATCAATACCAAAAGACTGGAGGATAGAAAAAATAAGTAGTGCAAGTACTTCTAGACCTATAAGTACTATAGAATACATGTCGTCTAGAAATAAAATATATTTTAAAAATACTGCTATAACAAAAATAAATGACAATTGTAATAGGCCAATTTTGGCCTGGCTAAAAAAACCATTTACATAGCCCAAATAATTCGGCCCAATAAGGCCCAAAATGCTAACCCTAATCTACTAGCCCAAAAAACACAAAGGGTATAGCAGAAAACCCTAGCCGCATATTCCTTAGCAACCACCAGTAGACCCCAACCGCCACAGGACTCGGAGGGCCTCCTCCACGTGCGCTCCACGAACACCTGCAAACATGGACTCAGAAAGTCCATCAGAGAAAATATAGTGAAAAACACAAAAAAGAAATCAGGTTAGGGGCTATAAAAAGGCCGTTTTGTTTTATATTAGGGAGACGAAAAAATAGAGAGAGAGATTAAAGAGAGATACAAAGTTTTTGAATATAAAGGTGAACCTTTTTCGTTGTACTCGATTCGGTGTTCATCGTTTTTTTAGATTATTCGTTCCGTTTTTTATTTTTTTGCTCAAAGTATAAAGAACGGGGGGAAAGGGATCTTACCTTTTTTTCGCCAGAGTCGTCGAATTGAGGCCATTTCCGTCGCAATCGGAGTGTTGGCATAGGTGAACTGTGGCATTAGGGGCTAGGGTTGAAAACCCTAGCAGAGAGCTTTTGTTTTTTTATTTATTTTCTTTTTTTCTTTCTGCTGCAAACATTTAAAAAAAATTGTTTTAAATAACAGAGGTAAACGACGCCGTTTTAGTGGCCAGATCCGCGCGTCGACCCGACCAGCAAGCAGGGTCCGCGCGTTCTGGCCTAAATGGTAAATTTGCGCAGTTAGGCCCTCCTTTTTGCGAAGCGTTTTAATCAAGTCCGTAGCTTTTTTTTATTTAAATTTGGCCCAAATATTTTACCCGTGTGACGTTTTAATCCAGGGATACGCAGCGTTTAGGAGGGCAGGGAATATTTCCCTTTTGGTCCTCCATTATAGTTCGCGCATTCAAATTAGTCCTGTCTTTTAAGTTATTTCAAATCTGCCCCATTTTTTTCGTTTTTAGTTCAATTTAGTCCATTTTGAGCTATTTTCTTATTATTTTTTTATGTTATTATCATGATACCATTATTTATTATTATATTATTTATTATCATTATTATTATTATTATTTCTATATTCATACACACGCATTGTTTTTTTTATATAATATATATGCATTTTTTATATAGTATACACGCATTATTTTTATTATATATATGCATTTCTTTTATATAGTATACGTATACCTGTATATATTTTATACATATATTTTTTTATTTCCTAACTTTTATATATATATATACTTTTATATTTTAGTTTCAAATTTTTTTTTACTTCTGTAAATATGTATATAAGTATTTTTTATATTATTCTTCATAATTATTTTACAAACGTATATATGTATGCATACACATTTTAGAATACACACATGTTTCCCATATTTTACAATTCAAAATACACATTTTTCTATAGTATATATATACATTTTTTTATATTTTTGAATTATTATAAACATTTTTTATTATTCTATATATTCCATTATTTTATATACATATTGTACATATATAAGTATTTAAATATATACATATTTTCATGATTTACCTATATATATACCTATACATTTTTATTTTGTAAATATATATATACATATACATACTTTTATATTTTTTTATCTTATTTTCACAATTTTCACATACATATATACATACATTTTTTTTTAGAAATTATTATAAGTTTTGTTATATATTTCATTCATTTTCTTTTATATGTATACTTATATGTGTTTTTTTAATATATGCATACACATATTTTCAAATTTACTTATATATTGTACTTATATATATACATATTTTGTAAATACATATACATATATAATTCATATTAAAGTATTTGTTTTATGTTGTCTATTAATAATTTTTTAAACAATAAGATATATTTGGTTTGGACAAAGCATTAAAACCATTTTTTGTTCAAAGGCTTCCAAGATAATGCGATATTCGATATTTGGGATCTTCAAGAGGATCGAGCCCTAACGTATTGGGTTCCAATTTTCCTTGTTAAACCTAAATAATCGAGCATGCCTTTTTCAAACGCATAAATGTAAAAATCCTTTTCGGGAATTTAACTTGTTGTGTCCTAATATATTAGGCATGACATATTGCTTTCTTGAGATGAATATTTTCTTATAAAATAAAAGCGATATTCAAAGTTTGGGGGTGTAGAGGAATTGTACTCTAACGTATTGAGTCTCGATTTCCTCGTCTGACTTAAACAATTGATTATCCTTTTTAGATTTCAGCATTTAAGTTTCTTTTAAAATCTTTTCAAATTTTCGACACCAAGACATTAAACAATCAAATTCGGTACCAATTTTGGGTGTTGCAAGGGTGTTAACCCTTCCTCGTGCGTAACTGACTCCCGAACCTGTTTCTCAAATTTCGTAGACCAAAATTGTTTTAAAGGTGAGCCGATCACACCTCAATCAGGGATCCGTGGCGACTCCCATTTTTTTGTTTTTCAAAAGTCGACAACTAAATTTTTGTTTTCAAAAAATGGTTTCGACAACAATTTAATTTTACCCTCAGATACTTCAATAGAGGAAGAAGAGGATAATATAAGTACAAGTTCTACACCAATAGGAATGAAAACAGTTCATTTTCCTATTTTTCCTACAGAACCAAGTAGAAATTCTAGAAACACTAGAATAGAAGATATACAAACTTCAACAATTATTCAACAAATAAAAATTGGAATAAGTGATGTAATCACATTTTCAAATTTTCAATCTAGAAAATATTACACATATAATGAAATTACATTTCAATTTAGAGAATATAAAACATATTCTTTGCCTGCTTTATTAGATACAGGAGCTACAACTAGTAGTTGCAGAAAAAATGTCATTCCTGTAGAAAAATGCGAACCTATGAAACATCTAATAAAAGCAATAGAAATGGATGGTAATGAAACCATAATTCAATATAAAGCTAGAAATGTACCAATATACATAAATAATGTAAGATTTGTGATACCTAAAATTTTATGTTTTCCTAAATGCATGGAGATATATTATTAGGAAATAATTTTATATATCAATATTTACCATTTTCTATTGATAAAAATTTAATTATGTTATTTATAAAAAAATCTTCTGTAAAAATACCATTAGTAGAAAATCATAAATTTGTGTGTGATAAAAATTTTACACCACCAAGAAAAGAACAGATTAAACAACTAGAAACAAATCATTGGTTGTTTAAAATTTTAGAAGATAATTTTAGTGAAGAACCATTAAAATTATGACAAAACAGCTCTAGATATTGTAAAATTAAATTGGAAAATCTCAATAAAATTATTAAAGTTAAACCAATGATCTATACTAAACAAGATATAGATGAATATGATATACAAATTAATGAATTATTAGAAAGAGGATTAATAGAAAAAACTAATAGTCCACATTTTAGTCCAGCTTTTATGGTTAGAAACCATGTTGAAATAAAAAGAGGAAAAGCTAGAATGGTTATTAATTATAAAAAAATTAAATCAAAATATAATTTTTTATAGATATTTTATTCCAAGAAAGGATGTTCTAATTCTCCCAGGAACAATTTCCAAACTTTTATTAGTAATGAATTGTTTAATTGCCTGATTATCAATTTTTATTATAAATTTTTCAGGTGCTAAATATATAAGAAAATTTTTTATTCTTTTTTTATTGCTAATAATTCTTTTTCATATATAACATAATTAATTTCATTTGGTTTAAATTTTCCTGAACTATATCCACATAATAGTTCTTCATCATTTATTGTTTTAACTTTTAATATACATCCCCAATAATTTTGTGAGGCATCTGTTTCCAAAATTAATTTATCACATTGTTTAGGTAAATAAACTTTTGGACTATAATTTATTACAGATTTTAGGTTTTGTATAATTTCTGAGTCTTTTTTAGACCAGAGAAAAGGTTTATCCTTTTTTAATTTTTCATATAACTTACTTATTTTTTCAGATAAGCTAGGAAAGAAGTTTATTCCATAATTAATAATTCCTAAAAATTGTTGAAGTTGCTTTTTATCTTCAATATTTTCAGGAAATTCTTTTATTTTTACTATAATATGATCTTGTAATTTGAGACCATCTGCAGATAATTTTAATCCTAAAAATTCTATTTCTAATAATGATACCAATTACAATATGAACAGGGAATGCGGAAGACAGTAGAATTTATTACAAAAGTAGAAGTAAAAGAAAAGTTTTTACAAGGAGAGAATGGTGAAAAAAGAAAGAAAGATTTCTAAACTTTTTTTCGATGCCTCCTTTAGGCTTTTTCTTTTTCTATTTATAAGAGAATTCTAAAACTCTATTTTATTTTTCTTTGAATCCAGCACAGTTTTCTGAAAAGGATCCTGTCTCATCATGAACATGGTTGCTTCAACTTTGCATTGTCTTCTCACATCATGATCATGGTTGCTTCCACGTTGCATTGCCTTGATGCATTGCCTTGTCACATCATGAACATGGTTGGTTTCACGTTGCATTGTCTTGTCACATCATTGATTTAATGGTTGCTTCCACGTTGCAATCTTTTTTGTTTGTATCTCGATGCCCTCTTCTTAAGGTTGTCTTCTTTTGTCCATGCTTGTTTGCTTTTCTTGGACTTTATTTTTCCACATGGCTGCCTGTTTTGGCTTTATCTTTCTTGACTGTTATCTAGATTCATTTCTTCTATCTCATCTAGATGTAATGAATTTAATGAAAGTCTTGGTAAATTCCAAGTCTCCCACGTGTTTTTCATTTCTTCTATTATATGAGATGAAAAATCTTCATTTCGACTATCTTTTTTAGTAGTTGCACAGATTCTTCATCTCTATAATTCTGGATGTTTCCAGTTTCGTATGCCAATATTCATCTTCCATCAGTCCAGAGTCTATAAATTTCTTGCTGAAGTAAATATTAGACTTCTGTCATCAAATCTATCCCTGTTTGAGTTTGATAATAACTGGAATTTTTGTAACATTTGTCAATATTTTTTGTTCTTTGTCTTCTTTGACTGCTGATAATTTGGGGCTTCCAATCATTCTTTGAATAATCCAAATTTGATATGGCAAATAAAATTTTTGTTTTTCAGCAATACCAATAATGCTGCTTATTTCAATATGAAAATAATAGTAAAACTCATCATTATTTATTATGTTTAATAATATAGACTTAATAGATGCAGGAAAATCTTTTAAGAGATGAAAAGAAAAATTTTGAACTATTATTTCTTTAATAAAACCCCATTCGATACTGCTTATATCAAATAATTCAAGATCCAGTCTAAATTTTATAGTGGGAAAATTTTCATCTAAATCATTAGAAAAAACATAAGCTTGTAGAAAATATTCTGAAAAAACCTTTTGAAATTCAACTTGCTGTTTGCAAATAGCTCCATTTATTTTTGTAAAAATTTCTACTAGTAAAATTGTTCTAGCTTTATTATATAAACATAGTCTAAACATCTTATTCATAATAGGACTATTTGTTTCTTTATTAATAAAATACTCAAATATATTAAAAAGATTGTTTATCTCCTTAATATCTATATATTCTATTTCAAGCTCTTCCCAATCTCTGTATAAAATAGATTTCAGTAATAAATCATGAGTTTCATTTTGCTTAGTTATTTTTTCAACTAAAAATTGTGAAAATTTAGTAAAACAATTACAAATTTGTCTCATTTCATTAACAACATTATTGTACATTAAAGATTAAAAGTTAATTTAGAAAAAAAACATTATGAACAGATTAATTTAATAAATTCTACTAATGAATAAGGTTCTTGGGTGGAAACCCAGAGTTGGGTTTGAGCAATTGGTGAAGATAATGGTTGATGAAGATATTGAGTTGGCTAAGAGAGAGAAAGCGTTAGTTGATGCTGGTTACATGGATGCCCAGCAACAACCTTAATTTAGAGCCTTTTACAGATTTTCTACTTGCATGATATAGAAGATATTATTTCATATGATGTTTAATTTAAGGCTTTATGTTGTTTGGTTCATTCATTTCTCATTATTAAGCTTGAATCTTGTGATTTGTGACGGAATGTTAGTATGGAGCACAAAATAAACATCAATCTCAATGAAGAAAGAATTAAGGGTAAAAGAATGTCAGTTATTTACAGATGAGATTAAAAAGAAAAAAAAATGTTAGTCTAATTGGGAGAATGTGGACTTGAAGTTCAGACTCATAGGTTTACCTTACCTGAAGTTAAGCTAGTCGAGTTTGAAGTGGAAACTGCAAATGGCTCGATAGATCGAAGAGGTTCAGGTCCCTCCGCAGCTATTCTGTTGCACAGTGCCTCATAATTGCTGAGGACCTCGGTTAACCTTTCTTTAAGCTCCCCAAGCTCCACTTGCAATGTATGAACCACACGAATTATACAAGACTAGCTTAATCAGATTCTACACACACTCTTATTATTCAGTACAAAAGTTGAATTACCTTCTGCTAAATGTTGTGAAGCAGTCTTCATTGGGGAAACTGAGTGGTTTAAACTTTGGAGAAGTTGCCAAAGCGTCAGCGACTTCTATTTTGTATTCTATATCCTCCTGCAATGATTTTGTCCAAATGACTATGTACACCATAATTGTTATAAATTCAAACAACAGCAAACTACTACTCGGATCTTAAGTTTATTGGAATTTGATAATAATAACCCACAGCAGAACTAACCCACCCATGCGACTGCAACAATTGTTCTCCAACTCACAAAATTTATCAAGGGGATGGCACACCTGCTTCTTGCAAATCGTTTGAGCCTTCTCCTCTAGCCAATCACGGTACACTGACAACAGCTCCAGGAACACCTTTGGATTTACAGCAACTATTTTGATAGTCAATAAAGAATAAGTTGTAACAACCACACAACAATATTAGAATATTGTAGCACTTCAAGATCATATTAACCAGTTGCAGCCCAATGTACAGGTGCATAACTTTGTGATTAAACAGTATTCTGTGCACTATCGTTATGTTCATCTTCTCTTTCTGAACTGATAGTAAGCAAATAAAAAAAGAAAAGAAAGTGAATAAAAAGCCTTCAATGCATGCAAACTCAAGAAACTTAACATGCTAATCTAATGGGACCTAAACTGGGATTGGCGCAGCTTATATTAACAATAAAAAGAGTTTGGTTCAAGGAATCTTACATCCCCGTGTAAGATTCTGGAATAACATTCCACTGCTTAGATTCCGAAAATTACGTAACGTAAGATTCCTAAGGAATGTTATTTCTATATATCATTTTACCCTTAAACTATAAGTTTATACCCTAAATTAATATATGCACTGTAATTGTTTTTAATTATTAACAAACGTAATATAATCATTTTCAAGTTAAGATTCAGATTTGGGTTCAAGTATTTGCAACTCATTTTTAATTTGCCAAACCTAATTCATTTACTTATTCTTAATCTTTTTCCTTTCTTTTAAAAAAGTTTTTACCAAATTAAAAGTTAATAACTAAGTCATTTTGCCTCTTTTCATTACATGTTATACACCATTTCTTAAATATTTTGCTTTCATCATAAAAAAATATTTTAATCTTAACATCTCGTGAGCAAAATATAAATTACAATAAGAAAAAAAATCAAAACAAAGTTAAAATTTATCTGTATTTATGATATAAACTCAATCTCTTTACAACCTAATGTCATATGATAATGACAACCTTAATTATATTACATTTTATCAATTATATTACCTTAAATTCCAATTAGTTATTATTATAAGTGTGTGCTTTTAATTAACTTGAACTATATTCATCTTATTTATAGTTAAAGACAATTTAGTAAAATATGCTTTTAGGTAGTCTAATATCCTACAACCAAATAATAAAATCTTATATTCCAACTTAATGAATAAAACAAGGTAAGCTAGCATGCCAAGTAATGTGCTAAGTAATCCTATGTCCCAATAACTCTATTATGAGAGGTAATATTATATTCTCGAACTAAATGCTTCCTACATGTCCTACATCTTGATAACTCTATTACGAGAGGTAACATTACATGCCCCCTACATAGTTTCACAAAAATGCAGAGAAGACAAAAATCCATCTTGTTTGAATTCCATAGAATCTAATGCATTACTCTAATTGATACTACTCGCTAGGGAAAGCTAGTCTTCTAATTAATCTATGCTCATTGTCTGCCTTATGAGCTTCGATAACCTGTAAAAGCTCAACTCAGCCAAACATAGAAGTTACAAAATAACACATTTCGATGACAGTAAGATATGATGTGATCTTACCATTTATTAACATTCATCACACAAAATTCTTCCACGACAGCAACCTACATTTCACTATGAATGAAATAGTAAATAGCAGGTGCCTATTGTTAGCTAAATGTTTCATAGACAGGATTTGGGCCCCTGCTATGCAAATAATAGCACAATCCCTATTTGTTCCCGGAAAGAACCAAAAGATATTTAAATTGAAACCTATTACAACGAGTACCAGTTCCAATTCAAGTAAAAAGGCTTCATCTATCTGGAGTTTGCACTAGTAACTAACATATGGCTATGAAACAATCAAAAAGGGGAAGAAATTTCCAAAAAAGAAAAAAAAACAATTGAGAGAACAAATCGCTTTTTCACTTGAGGCCCACCTTGAGATGAAGATGACGACGGTCTTCGCACTAAAATGTCCGTTAAGCTACCATCCGTTGGCGGTGTGGTCAGTATAGGAGATGTCTATAATTCGAAGGAGGAAAAAAATGACTAAAGAAAAGGAAACTCTTTAAATGTCTTTATTTTATGGGTGAAATATTAGGGGAAAATTTCAAGAATAAAGCTTACAATTCTAAGGGATTTAACCTTCTCTAAAACTGGATCGACCGTTTCCGATCGCTGAGAAATAGTGGAGATTTGATCGGTCGAACTCTTTGCCAATAATCAATGTTAACAAGTAAGAAATTACTCAAAAGAACCCAGCTTGTGAGGTACCAAAATATCTCTACAAACCGGAAACTTACCAGTGAATAAGCTGCGAGAGACGATTCAGAGGCGCCCATTGCTGAAAGCTTAAAAAAAAAAAATTGCAGGAACGACTTAAAAGTTTATTGGTACTTTGTTTGTTGTTGTGTACGAGTCGGGTTTGGTTTATGGTTTTCACAGCCCATTTAGAAAACAATTTTATATTGATATTTATTTTTATAAATAAATTTTAAATAAATTTTATTCCCAAAATTCAACCTAATTTAAATCATTTTAAAGATAATTTTTTTATTCAAATTCAAATTAGGCCGGGCTAAACAGACAACTCGATCCATCCACACAAGTTTAGACAAATCGAACAAAAAAAAGAAGAAAGACAAACATCTAATCAACTAATCACAATTGAGTTCTTTTCAAAAACTTGTTTACAATGACTTTTTAGCATTTAATTTTCTTGACCCGAACATATTTTAATATTTTTAAAGCCCTTTAGCCATATGGATGATGAGTTTGTTACCAAAAGGGAGGTAAGGGGGAAAACTCGTAAGGTAACTAATATATAGCGTTGTGACTTATTGGTTCAGTGTTCATCTATCTTAGAGTTAAAAAACAATAGATATGGAATTATTTTACATTATTATAGATATGCAACTTCATGAACTTAACACACATTTCAATAAAGTAAGTACAGAGTTGATATTATGTGTATTTTGCTTATGCTGGAATGAGGGTTTTGTATCTTTGACAAATAGAAGTTAACTAGTTAGCATATTGTATGATTGCATGAGTTTATTGTATTTAATATAAAATATATATTTAATAAATTATATTTTTATATAGAATAAATTATACATAATATAAATTTGAAACAAATAATAATAATTGATAACTAAGATTTTAAAGGAATAAAAATTTCATTTTTAATTTTAATTGAAACGGATTAATTTTTTTAACATTATTATTAAAAATCTAAATATGTTTGTTTGTAACATATTATAAATATATTTTAAATGATACATCTCACTTATTAAATAATAAATTTTTAATTACTTAATATTTTCATATTGTGTAAAAATGTACTTTGGAAGAGTTATTTTTTTTAAAGAAAATTTATATTTAAAATAGAAACAAATCAACATAAATCTGAAAGGGAGCGACTACCCGACACCTCTCTGAATCCATCCCTGGTTACATGGGTAATAGGGGAGTATTTTTCCTGAAAATAAAAGTATGAATAATATAAGAATTTTGAGCATATTGTAACTTTTTTTTTGTGAATTACAATAATAAGGTAAAGCTCGAACAATTAATGTAACTACCGTGACTTAAACCCATACTACATCTGGGACGATGAATACCCTTAACCATCCGGGCATCACATGAGTTTGTAACCTTTAAATTTTTAGTCTATAATTGAGTAAATTTAAAGTGGGGATAAGAAGTATACTAGCAATAATTTGAAAGACGGCCATAGTTTCAACTCTAAAGAATATGCGGAAGATTATTATATATATTGGCCATGCCTTGAAAGTTTGAACGAAAATGTAGCAATGCAGACATCATTGTATTGAAGCTGCTCTGTCATTTCAGTCGGAAAAAGCAAATATTTTTCCCTTTTAATCACATTGACATACCAAAGTTTGTGATTGGTTAAAGCTTGTGAACATGGCATCTCTTCTCTACCTTCAAATTACATTTTATTCTCATCAAGCATGGGGTCTGCTTTGCTTTGTTAGTGTGCTATGATGACCATCATTGTTCTCCAAAAGGATGCTTTGTTTTGGTCAACCATTACACCAACTGAATCACTTTTGGCAAAGCAACTTCTCGAGGACTTTGTGCAATTGTTATAGACAAAAGGTAATTAATTATCTCTTCATTATAATAACAACGGTAATTAGCTAGAGAAAATAATGATGTAGTTGTTTTGTTTTATTGATGTATGGAACTAAGAGGACATGGGATGGGAGGGCTAGCCATCAACATACATAACCCCCCCCCCCCCCATAAACACAATTGCAAGGCATGCCCCCAACAGGAGCCACGTTGCCCACCGCATGCTAGACAAACCATGGTCCCACCAAGCCTTCACCCAGCCGCTAATTCTATGTTTTTTTTTTTTTGGTTCTGTCGTATAATGGAGATTCATTGCTCCTACTCTATCATGTTTGGTTGCCAAGAAAATCAAATTAAATATGAAGAAGAAAGTGTGGGTTTTTATTTCCCAACAAAATTCTTGTTGTCATTTCAAAATTAATGGTAAAAGATAATATCTGATTCCGAAACTGGTATTCTACTTATAATTCAGTCTACATTAAATTTCGATTTTTAAACCTTGGAAACATAAGCTTATTACTAACCACAGCTGATGTGAAAGATTTGCAACCATTTCGAGAGAGATAAATAGAGAGAATTTCTTCACTCATTTCACAACCATATTTTTTACAAAAATATGTCTAATTATGCACCAACTGTTTATAATTAATACTAATTAAGCGATAAAGCCTCTTGATCATCTCCTTTTCATTGATCAAATATGCATATTCCCACATCACAATGTGAAGTACTTGAATTCAAGAGCTCCTTCAACTTGTTCCTTTCTTCTCTACTACTCTGCAATAGCAGCAATGCTTCCATGTCTGAGTTACTACTGTTATTGGCATCAAAGCTTGAGATTGAGGCTCTTTCTTGATCACCATTATTATATCTATCTTCATGACTCAGTTGTGAAGCAACGAACTTATCAAGGGCTCTCCAATCAGTCACTTTCTTGGTGTTGGCGTTGCACATTCTTTTTTTATCTGCTTCTTCTTCTTCTTCTTCTCCATAATTGACGATATTCTCTGATATGAGAGATATGGAGGCTGGCTTATTTATTAATGGCAAAGATGGACTCTCTAGCTGAGGAAGCTCTACAAACTGATCACAGTAAGCAAAGTCTAAATTATCTGCCTCTGTCTCTTCTTTGCAATAGGGTAAAAATTTCTGGGGTTGCTTTGATAAGTATTCCATTGGATCAATCACGGAGCTGAGACCACTTGGCTCATCATAGAAGCACCTCGACTCCCACCCTTCAATGCTCTTGGCTTGACCACTTATTTTTTTCTTAAAAGCTCGACAAATGACCCATCCTTCCTCCTGCAAAACTTTTAAGAAATTGTTATTTATTAATATTTCTATATAAGTTTAATACTGCCCTAGATTGAAGTTCTGTTTCATGATTCTGTTAAGAGTATTGACGAATTTATAAGCAAATTGAAGAGTTTGCATATGTTCTGACTCAACCTCATAATTTATGCCATACCTCATTTTAGCTCAAATGATAATATGCTCCTCGTCAATGACCTTTATGCTGGTCGAGGATAAAACTAAGGTCTGGCCCTTAACAAAGTGCCTTTCCTTTTCTTGTGTTTGGTAAAGAGAAGTAGGCAGATATTGCATGACTAAATAAGATGATAATAGATGAAAAGTATCAATGAGAAGTGGGATTTTGCTTTTGACATACTGAAGCTCATGATAGAAAAGGAATGGAAAGAAAGCATAGTATGTTTTGGTATGAAAAATTATACTTTATCAAAAAAAAAAAAATTCTAATGACCTTTTTGACTTTGATGTTGGTGGAGGCATTTATGTTGACATTTCAGTACAAATGGTCTTCGTATGGAAACCAAAAAACTGATTCCTTCCATCGTATAAATTCTATAGTGGGGGCAAATTCAACTTTATTTTTATAATAATAATATTACCAATCTATTTCGTCACTAAAAGTTGGATTCATTGTAAAGAGTTTACGATTGAATATTATCGTGTGATGTATTGTTATAATTGCAGATATTGTTTGCCTGTTTTATTTTAATAAATTTTCTTGGAAAAGAAAACTGATAATCAGAGAGAAAAAGAAAAACTTAATTAAATATAGAAATGATATGAGTGCTTGCCTGAGGAGGTCGATTGTCGTCGGATTCAAGCCTGTATTCATGCATGATCCAGTCAGTTTTGTGGCCATTTGGAGCTCTCCCTTTGTAGAAAACAAGAGTTTTCCTCATGCCAATGAGCTTTGATTTATTATCATACACTGCCTTGTCTCGCCCCGTTGCTTTCCAGAAACCAGCCATGGTTGCTCTGTTGGTCCTTGTCCCTGTTGGATACTTCTTATCCTTGTGGCTGAAGAAATACCACTCCTTTTGCTCCTCATATCCGATCCGACATCTCTCTGCTCATCACCAATATTAACATCTTATTACTTATACATATATAAATTCTAGGGTTAACATCCATGTCTAGGGTTATTTAAACCCTACCTGGTGGATCCATCTTAACCGAGAGTGGAAACTGATTAAAAGAAAAAAAAAAAGAAAAAGGGAAAAGAACCTTGAAGATCCCAGGGTTCGATCCGATAGAGATCAATGTCTATGATAACATCAAGATCGATCTTCTGGGAAGCCACCTTCTTCCTCAGATAGTACCCAACAAGCTCTTCGTCTGTGGGGTGGAACCGGAATCCTGGTGGGACACTTGACTCCATCATAACTCTAGTTGCTACTGCATCAAATTCACCATATTTACCATTCTTTTTATAACTTCATCATCTCTAAATAATAACCAATATATAAATAAACTTAGAAAGAGAAGAATAACCAAAACCAAAGGATAAGATGTTAAAAGAAAAAAGAAAAGTAAAAGAAAATGATGAACTCTCCAATTAAAAAGGTGACAAGGGTTATCATAATTATGAGCTAAGCTAGCTCATTGTTGGTAGTGAGCAAAAGTCACCCCAACCCACCCAATGTTTTTATCTCTCTCATGAAAGTAAATTAAAACAAAAACCCTTTATTTCATAAACATTAATGGTTTCCTACAAGAGGTGAAATATGTTGGAATGTAGTCCCTCTCTCGTTCGAAGCATGCTACAAACTAGATCTAAAAAAAATTAACACGAATATAATAGGACATCAAAATTATAAGCATAACATAAACATCTTTTAAAAGGCCAGCTGTAGCTCTGTCAAGTAAAACGGACAACTAGAGGTTTGAGCTAATGATGTTGTCTTGTGTTGGTGAATGGTGGAAATGATATCTTCAAGAACGGGGTTTCCATCTAAGCGATTAATAATCACTAAACAAATTATTCTTTTTCTTTTCTTTAAAAAAACAGTCTTCTAGGATGTAAAAAAACATGGAGAGACAGTTTTACTAAAAGGGTTTGAAAAACGAAAGTTACATTTTTTCAAAGAATATGCAAATAATTAAACAAAGAAATGGTAAGCCTGACAAAGAGTAAGACATAAATAGAGAGCAAAAAAAAAGAAAAAGAAAAAGAAAAAGAAAAGCAGTGTTGAATGGATGAAGCACTTGCAGGCGCTTTGTCTCATTGCAAATGAAATGGACTCTGTCCACTTTGTCTGTTTGTCGAGAAGTCCCATAGCATGTCTGACAGACTGATGACATCAGAGAAAAGGAAAAGAAAATATTTACAGGGTTTGGCTCTTATAGTTTCAAACTCAAAAAGTGACCTCTAAACTTATTCAGATTTTGGTAAGGCCTATACTTTCTTTCAAAGGCATTCAAATGTGTTCCAAACTCTGGGTGCTCAAGTAGGAAATATGAAAGAACCCTGACTCCATTGAAAGAATTTTGGAAATGAATATGCAAATAACAATGTTATTTTACCACCGTCTTCTATGTGTTTAGTAAGTTGGCTTAGCTTCTTTGATCAAACAAAATGGAGTTCCACATCCAAATTTGGTTGCCTTACGAAGAGAGAAATATGAAAACATGCAACTGATGTAAAAAGAAAAAGAAAAAGTCTACAAGAAGTTGAAAGAACACTGTACTAAAACAGAATTGAACAGAATAAACGAGAATGTTGAAATTAAAGGGAGTTGATTTTCCATGCAAAACTCAAAAGCTTACCTGGATTAAACTATAGTTGTAGAGTTAATTATTGGTTGAAACAGAAGAAACAAAGACAAAGAACAAGACGAAGAAGAAGTGAAAAGGGAGGGAACTAAAGAATAGAGAGAGAAATGAGAAAGAGCGATCCAGAGAGATAAAAGAGAATATAAAAGGAGAGGGGGTGGGAGGACCGCTCGATTGCGCATGGTTGATGGCTGTCCCCAGTTACGAACGTTTTTGCCTAGCTTCGTACGCAAATTACTAAAACCCATAATTTTATTTTACTTCCAATATGAAAAAGAATACTTTAACATATAATATGATATTAGTATATATAAATAACATCCACCAACTATGTATATATAAATGGGTGAATTAATAGAAAATGTCAAATTTTTTAATATTTATGAGATTAGATCGTTTTTTTTTGAATATTTGTGGGATTAGGTAAATTTTTGAAAATGCGTTGAGCTGGACGTTTTTTCAACGTACTTTGCAGGAAAACGTATTGAGTTGGACGCGTTTTCAGCGTAAGTTGTAGGAAAGCGCTTTTCTACTCTATCAACAAAACGCTTCTAGTTAGACGCGTTTTTCCTTTCTCTCTCCTAAATAAATTTAGGAGTTTTCTTTTAGGGTTTTAAGTTTTTTAAGAGTCATGTTTTTAGGGTTTATTGGACAAAGATTTAAGGTTTAAATCATTTTAATGATGTTCGTGTTTTAGGGGTTGACAATGGGGGAGTGAAAATGCTCCTAACAAGGCACATTTTGAGTAAAGTGGACTGCAAAAATATTGGTTGTGACACAAGATGGTGACCGTTATCGCTGGTGTATGTTAATGATTTTGGAAATACTATTTTGAAGAGCGGTTTTAACTGCAAGTGTATTGTGCCAGTTGTAATATTTATAGTTTTGATGGAACACGAAGTAATCCAAAGGGTCAAACCCAAGGGAGGAGGTGACTGAGCAATTCCTAGCTATGAGCATGCAAAAGGAGTCTAAATGACTAATCGCTAAAAACCATATTACGACGAATCATAAAATAAAGAGTGATTAAGCTAATTATCTATTGACTACCTAAAGGACTAAATCGTAAAAAATGCAAAGTTAGGAAATTCACAAATAACTAACAAACGGTGGTTGGTTGACTTTGATGTAGTTTACTAATCATTTAATAAAGGTTATAAATTTCTTAAACTCTTAGAGTTTATTAATCATTTAATAAAGGTTATAAATTTCTTAAACTCTTAGAGTGATTTCGTCTTACCTCTCGATCTCAACTTTACCAAATTAGACAAATTAGTCTAATTTATCTCTCGATCTCGCCAGCTAACCCGGGACTAAAGAATTGGTGCTCAACAAGATTACCTCCGGTCTTATTTGCCTAAATCTTCCCTTAGGGTTGTCAACCCTAAGTTTTTTATTCATTCAATTTAGTCCCTTAACAAAAAATTATCTTACCCACATCTCCATCAACAAACCCTTTTGGGAGTTTAGTTACTCATGTTAAAAGCTAAGCTAACAACCATAAAAGAAAGCAACATGGCAGTCATTAAAGAAAAGCTTAAGAAAAATAAGAATATTGGAATTTTTAATGAAGAAAACTTAAAAAGCAAAGTGAAGATGAACATCTTGTAGAAAATAGAACGTCGTAATGACATTTTATCGCAAAGAAAAAGATAAAAAAATAAAGAACACACAGGTTTACGTGGAAACCCTTTCGGGAAAAAATCCACGACCAGAGGAGAAGATAATTCACTATGTCAAATTCAAATAATTACAAGAGAAGTAGACTATGTCTATTTATAAGCTTGTAAATCCATATTCTAATAGGTGTGTAGTAAGATTGAAACACCTTATTCTAATCAATATCAAATAGATGAGTTTAATAAGGTTTAAAAAACCTTATTCTAAAATAAAATAAAAGAAGTATAGTTCTATAGGGATTTTACTTTTATTTTATTTTACCACTGTATTTTATTTTAATAAGGATTCGGGTCACTTAATTCTAACAATCTCCACCTTGACACGAATTCTCAATGAACAAGTTCTTCATCACGAACTCTCAACGAACAAGTTCTCCACCTCTTCCATAAAACCCCTTAAGGATTTAACTTCAACAATGAACACCAATCAAGTCTAAGCAATGCTCAAAATTGGTTATAGGAAGTGACTTAGTCATCATATCTGCAGCATTTTCTTGAGTACTAATTTTTCTCACAACAATATCACTACGAGCAATAATATCACGAATAAAATGATACCGAACATTAATGTGTTTTGTTCTCTCATGAAAAATTTGATCTTTTGTAAGGAAGATGACACTCTAACTGCTACAAAATACTGTATTGATTTGAAGGTCTTCATTGAGTTCACTAAAGAGTCCCTTCAACCAAATAGCTTCTTTACAAGCCTCAATAATCGCCATGTACTCAGCTTCAGTGGTAGACAAAGCAACTGTAGTTTGAAAAGTGGCTTTCCAACTGATTGCACAACCTCCGATTGTAAAGACATAACCTGTGAGTGATTTTCTTTTATCAAGGTCTCCAGTAAAATCAGCATCAACATACCCAATGACTCCATCTCTAGTTCTTCCAAACTGTAAGAAAACATCAGTAGTACCTTGTAAGTATCTTAAAATCTACTGAATTACTTTCCAATGTTCTTTACTGGGATTTTCCATGTATCTGCTAACTGCACTGACTGCCTATGATAAATCTAGACGTGAACAAACCATAGCATATATGAGAGATCCCACTGCACTAGAGTATGGAACATGTGACATGTACTCAATCTCATCATCTGATTGTGGAGACAGAGCCGATGAAAGTCTGAAATAGGCTGCTAAAGGAGTACTAACAGGCTTAGCATTCTGCATATTGAATCTGCAAAGAACTTTCTCAATATACCCCTTTTGACTGAGGTACAATTTACTTGCTTTTCTATCTTTGAGAATCTCCATACCAAGTATCTTCCTTGCTGGTCCCAAATCTTTCATCTTAAATTCTTCACTTAGTTGGGCTTTGACCTTTCTTATTTCTCATTTATCTTTCGCTGCTATCAACATGTCGTCAACAAAAAGGAGAAGATACACAAAAGAACCATCACTGTTTTTCTTAAAGTAAACACAACTGTCAAAGCTACTTCTTTTAAAATCATGAGAAGTCATAAAGGAATCAAACCTCTTGTACCACTGTCTTGGTGACTGTTTCAAACCGTAAAGGGACTTTTTCAACAAACAAACATAGTCATATTTTTCTAAGACTGTAAAACCCTCTGGTTGCTACATGTAAATATCCTCCTCAAGTTCTCAATGCAAAAATGTAGTTTTTACATCTAACTGCTCAAGCTCCAAATCATGCATGGCCACAATACCAAGCAAAGCTCAAATCGAACTATGCTTCACAACTAGGGAGAACACATCTATGAAGTCCACTACTAGAATTTGACTGTAACCCTTTGCAATAAGCCTTACTTTATATCTGATTTCTTCAACTCCTGGAGTCCCCTATTTCTTTTTAAACATCCATTACAACGAACAACCTTTTTACCTTTAGGAAGTTTTACAAGATCCCATGTTTTGTTTTTATGGAGTGATTCCATCTCCTCTTGCATAGCAAACATCCACTCTTCTGAGTCTTCACAACTAATCGCCTCAGAATAATTAGATGACTCTTGGTTTGCATCTATATCTTCAGCCACATTTAAAGCATAAGCAACTAGATCAGCCTCGACATACTTCTTTAGAAGTTTAATATCTCTTCTTGTTCTATTTTTAGCGATAGGGTATTGTGGTGAAGAAACAACTCTATTCTGTATTTTTGTACAGGCTTGAGGAGTCAACTCTTTTGTAGATTCTGGATTAATCTAATGTTCCACCTGCTTTTAATTTTCTAAATTAGAAGAGCCTTTAAGAGATAAGTTTAGCATAGTAGTTTCATCAAAAACAACATCTCTGCAAATCACAACTTTTCTATTTTTAGGACACCATAACTTATACCCTTTTACACCAACTTTATAACCAAGAAAAAATATTTAATGGATTTCGGTTCAAATTTTCCATTATCAATATGAGCATACGCAGAACAATCAAAGATCTTTAAATCAGAATAGTCAGCAGGATTACAAGACCATACCTCTTGTGGAGTCTTTTTCTCAATGGCAACGGATGGAGATCGGTTGATCAAAAAACACGCAGTGGAGGCTGTTTTGGCCCAAAATGACTTTGGTAAGTTGGCATTTGACAACATACATCGAATCTTCTTCATGATCGTTCTGTTCATTCGTTCTACAACGCTATTTTGCTGTGGAGTATGACGAACTGTCAAGTGTCTCACGATACCTTCTGACTTGCACAATTTATTAAACTCATCAGAATAGAACTCTAAGCCATTGTCTGTACGGAGGTATTTTATTTGTTTTCCCATCTGTTTTTGAATCATAATTTTTCAAGACTTAATGCGGAAAACGCATTACTTTTTTGCTTCAGGAAGAACTCCTACACTTTTCTGGAAAAATCATCAATAAAAGTTAGCATATAATTAGCAACACCTCTTGAAGGCACTCTGGATGACCCCTACAGATCAGAATGAATATACTCCAATGTTCCCTTCGTGTTATAGATTCCTCTGGTGAATCGAACTCACTTTTGCTTCCCAAAAATACAGTGCTCACAGAACTTGTAATGGTCTAAATTTAGGGTTATCAAAACAGTGGTTTCGTAACCACAAATCCATTTTAAAAAGAAAATTATTTTAATATTTTTGCATGAATATTGATATGATAAGAAAATCGTATGGAAATATCGATTGGAAAAAAATTACCAATTTAGTGTTTAGTTAAAAAAAGAAATTATTGAAGAAAATTAGGTAAAAACAAGGTATCGAGACCTGGATCTCGTAAAATTGAGTTAAAAATATTTTTATAAATATTTATGAAGTGTTAGTAATATGGTATTAAAATTTTGTTAGAAAATTTTGACGTTTGGGTAGTTAATTAAGTGAAAAGGACTAAATTGAAAAGGGTGTAAAAGTTACTAGAAGGATTAAATAGCTCAATTGTTAACTGAGGAGGGACATAAATTATAAATAAGCCCAAAATGAGATATTTTGAGTGGCATAAGCTGAGAAAAATAAGGAGAATTGGTGAAATAAGGGCAAAATGGGAAAATAACAAAATTTACTAAAATAAAAACGAGACCAAATTAGAATATCTAGAATTCTCTTCAGATTTTGTTCATTATCATCAACCAAAAACGTCCTAAGGGTTTATTCAAACTGGTATTTCATAATTTTTGCACCAAAAAATTCAAATAAGGAGGGACAAATTGTCATAAGCCCAAAAGGAGATATTTTGGGTGGCATAAGCTGAGAAAAATCAGGAGAATTGATGAAATAAGGGCAAAATAGGAAAATAACAAAATTTACTAAAATAAAAATGAGACTAAATTATAATATCTAGAATTCTCTTCATATTTTATTCATTATCATCAGCCAAAAACATCCTAAGGGTTTATTCAAGCTGGTATTTCATAATTTTTGCACCAAAAAATTTAAATACGAAGCTAGATTGAGGGAAAAAAAAGTTCAGGATTAGTAGATTTTTGTATATGAACAAGTATCGAGGTAAGTTCGTGTAACTTGAATTATATTCTTAAATGCTTGAAATATATTTTTATTGATGTGAATATAATTTGGATGTTTATTGTATGATAATTGATGAAGTATCAATATTCTTGATGAAAAGGGAACATAAATCCCGGTTGAATGAAAGGAAAATTCGATGGATTTTTTAAAAGGAATTGACGGTAAAAAGGATCTAGCCTCGATGGGTGATCCTATCCTAATATAGCCCTTCCGAAGAATATGTGGAAAATAGATTTAGCCCGGACGGGTAATCTGAATTAGGGTTTGAATTTAGCCTGGATTGGTAATTCAGATCCAAGCTCATTAGAGTAATTGTCATTACAGGGGATTTAGCCTAGACTGGTAATCCCGACAATACTCTATGAGTTTATATTACAGGGGATTTAACTTGGACTAGTAATCTCGCTGTAAGGATGAGGTTCGCGAGAGTGTGCTCTCTGAAATGGAAATGTGCGTACATGAATATGAATTGATGGACTTGGATTTGTACACTAAAGTGTACCCTTGAAAATCCATCGAAATTCTGAGAAATTCAACGGGATAAATATGGAAAAAGAACAAGGGAATGGAAATCATGGTATTGATGAGTTCATCAATCATGGTATATATTATTGATAAATGGAAATTATTGGACTAACTTGAATGTTGAGTTTGTGCATGTTAGGGGAATAATGTATTGAATGGATGTATGAATGATTATTGCATTGTATTGAAAATATTAGGTAAGTATAATTCTTGTTACATGAGCTTACTAAGCACAAAATCCTTACCCTATTTCTTTTTCCCCTATTTTGTAGTGTTAAGAGCTCGGAGGTCGGATTCGGTTGGAGACGTATCACACTATCAACCTCAAGATTTCGGTATATAAAGAAACTTTATTTTGGAAATCAATGGCATGCATAAGCTAATAAAGTAAATGTGAATGTTAAAATGGATTGGTTGGTTTGGATTGGTCTCGGTTTAAAATTGTAGGGAAGGTTAGATATTTATAAAGGGGTTATATTGAGTTCATAAAAAAAACTTTAGGATTTTGTAAAAAATTTCTTATGGTTTCGATTTAATCCCGGTTTGGTCCCGATGTATATTTTGGGCTTTAGAGGCCCATCTAAGGAACGTCATGACATGTTTCGGTAAATAAATTGTATTTAACTCGTAATAACTAGAAATTAATTCAATAAAATTTGGTAATGTCTCGTACCCTATATCGGCGAAGAATACGGGTAGAGGGTATTTCATTTGTTGGTATCAGAGCTACAGTTTAGCCGGTTCTTGGACTAATATAGCAAATACGAGATTAGCTATACATGCCATTTAAATTATTATTGATAGTGTTGTATCTCCTGACCATTTGAAATATGATTTCTTATAGTAAATGTCTGCCGATCGAGCTCAACCCGAGGAAGCCGTGAGTCATGCTCCAGCTCCAGAATAAAAAGAAGTTGAAGCTACTAGTAGTAGAAGGTCCGACATAGGGGACCAAAGTGAAGAGGCTAAAATGGCCTTCTATCAAATGATGAATGAATGGTTTACTCAGTATATAAAAACTAATCCTGTAGTGCAACAAACTCAAGCTCCTCCTCTTCCTCCTCCTCCTCCACCAGTTCTCGAGATTCCACAAGGGACAGGTACCGAATCTATCAGAAAAGGGAAAGCTCCAGTGGATAAAATAAAAAATATGAGGCAAAAGAATTCAGATCTGCAGTTGATGATGATCTCGAACGGGCTGAGTTTTGGTTAGAAAATACTACTCGGGTTTTAGATGAATTATTATGCACACTAGAAGAATGTCTGAAATGGGCCGTCTCACTACTAAAAGACACAGCTTATCATTGGTGAAACACTAAAGGTTCGGTGGTTCCGAAAGAAGAGATTACTTGGGAATTCTTTTAGAACGAATTTAAAAAGAAATATATTAGCCTGAGGTTCCTTGATCAGAAAAGAAAAAAATTTCTTGAGCTGAAACAGGGCAATAGATCGGTATCTGAGTATGAAAGAGAATTTATTCAGTTGTGTAAATATGCTCGGGAATGGGTACAATCAGAAGTCGAAATGTGTAAATGATTTGAAGAAGGGTTGAATGAAGATATCAAGCTATTGATCAGAATTCTTTAAATTAGAGAGTTTTCTACCCTTGCAGAGCGAGCTTATAAAGCAGAGAAATTGAGCAAAAAAAGAAACAGGCTGAAAGAGAAGCTCAAGCTTTCAGTAAAAGATCGATGGGAAAATCTCAATCATCTTCAGTTTCAAAGAAATTGAAGAGGTATTGTGATCGTCCTACTTCAGTAACAAGATATTCTGGAAAGGAACGGGGCTTCCAACGCACTAACCTGAGATCTCCCACTCCGTCTGTGACTAGTATGGGTAGTGTTAGCAGTCCTAAGCCGAGAGACCAGTATTGTAATAAAATCTATTTTGGTGAATACAGATTAAAGAGCGGGGCTTGTTATCGATGTGGTTCTTTCGACCATTTTTTTAGAGATTGTTAACGTCTCGAACCCCCTGGGCCAATCTGTGTTAGTGGACAAAATTTGTAAAAATTGTCCATTGATGGTAAGAGGTTATTGCTTCTCGACTGACTTGATGTTACTTCCTTTTGATGAGTTCGATGTGATATTGGGTATGGATTGGCTAACTCGGTATGATGCAGTAGTAAACTGTAGACAGAAATATATTTTGTTAAAATGTCAAAACAGTGACTTGCTCCGGGTTAAATATGATCAAACAGGGATTATCTGATTTGACTTTAGTTATTACTGCTCAGAGGAATGTCAAAAAGGGGTATGATGCTTTTCTTGCTTATGTATTAGACACCAAGGTATCTAAGTCGAAGATTCAGGCAGTGCCAGTGGTATGTGAATTTTTTGATGTGTTTCCAGAGGAATTACCAGGGTTGCCGAAGTGGAATTCCATATAGATTTGGTTCTGGGAACTACTTCAATTTTCATAGCTCCATATCGGATGGCTCCTACAGAATTAAAGGAGTTAAAGACACAGTTACAGGAACTTGCTGATAGGGTTTTGCTCATCCAAGTCATTTACCTTGGGGTGCTTCGGTTCTGTTTGTAAGAAAGAAAGACGGGTCTTTGAGATTGTGTATCGACTATCGACAACTCAATAAGGTAACTATAAATAATAAGTCCCTGTTGCCTCGAATTGATGATTTATTTGATTAGTTGAAAGGTGACACAGTATTCTCAAAGATTGATCTCCGATCGGGTTATTACCAGCTACAGGTAAACGAGCTACATGTGCCAAAGATAGCTTTCAGAACCAGGTATGGGCATTATGAGTTTCTGGTTATGTCGCTTGGGCTGACTAATGCACCCGTAGTATTTATGGACTTGATAAACCGAATATTCAGACTGTATTTAGACAGGTTTGTAGTAGTTTTCATTGATGATATTCTAGTCTATTTTCGAGACGGTAATGAACATGCAGAACATTTGAGAATAGTGTTGTAAATTCTGCATGAAAAGAATTTTTATGCTAAATTCAGTAAATGTGAATTTTGGCTCCGAGAAGTGGGTTTCCTTGGACATATTGTGTCCGCTGAAGGCATCAGGGTAGACCCGAATAAAATCTCAACTATTATTAATTGGAGTCCATCGAAGAATGTATTTGAAGTTAGAAGTTTCCTGGGTTTAGCTGGTTATTATCAGAGATTTGTACTGGGGTTCTCTATGATAGCTTCTTCGATGACCCGTTTATTACATTAAGATTTTAAATTTGAGTGGATCGATGAATGCCAGCAGAGTTTCTACCGATTAAAAGATTTGTTGACGAAAGCACTTGTGTTGGTACAACCTGAACCGAGTAAATAATTTATTATTTATAGTGATGCATCATTAAATGGTTTAGGTTGTATCTTGATGCAAGAAGGTAAAAGTAATAGCCTATGCTTCAAGACAACTTAAGCCACATGAAAGAAATTACCCGATACATGATCTTGAATTAGCAGTTATTGTATTTGCATTGAAAATATGGCGGCATTATTTGTGTGGTAAGAAGTGTCATATTTATACTGATCATAAAAGCCTGAAATATTTGATGACACAGAAAGATCTAAATTTGAAACAGCGTAGGTGGCTTGAACTGATAAAGGTCTATGATTTGGTTATTGATTACCATCCGGGTAAGGCTAATGTTGTAGCTGATGCTTTGAGCCAGAAATCTCTGTTTGTTTTACGAGCTATGAATACCCGGTTGTCACTGACTGATGATGGTTCAATCATAGCTGAATTGAGAGCTAAACCGACATTTCTACAGCAAATATGTGAAGCTTAAAAGAATGATGAGAAGTTACAGGTTAAACGGGCATAGTGTGAGTCAGGTATGATTTAGATTTTCAGAGTGGTTCTGATGGTTGTTTATTATTCAGAGGCAGAGTTTGTGTACTAAAGGGTATAAAGCTCATACAGAAGATTCTACACGAGCTCACAGTGGTACTATGTCTGTACATCTGGGGAGTAATAAAATGTATAATGATCTGAAAAAGATATACTGGTGGCCGGGTATGAAACGTGATATCTCTAAGTTTGTATCAAAGTGTTTGGTATGTCAGTAGGTTAAAGCTGAACATTAGGTACCTTCGGGGTTACTTCAGCCAATCACTATACCAGGATAGAAATAGGAAAGAATCACTATGGATTTTGTATATGGGTTACCGTTGTCTCCAAAGAAGAAAGATTCCATTTGGCTGATTATTGACCGATTGAAAAAGTCAACGCACTTTATTCTGGTACGTATGGATTATTCTTTAGATAAACTAGCTGAGTTATACATATCTAAGATTGTCAGGCTACATGGAGTGCCTCTCTCCATTATATCACATAGAGATCCCCGATTTACGTCTAGTTTCTGGGACAAATTGAAAGAAGCCTTGGGTACTCAGTTGCATTTCAGCACTGCATTTCATCCTCAGACAGATGGCTAATCTGAGCGTGTAATTCAGGTATTGAAAGATATGCTCCGATGTTGTATATTAGAGTTTGAAGGTAATTGGGAGAGGTATCTACCTTTGATTGAATTTGCTTACAATAACAGTTATCAATCCAGTATTAAAATGGCTTCGTATGAAGCTTTGTATAGTAAAAAATATAGAACAATACTATATTAGACAGAGCTCAATGAAAAGAAGATACGTGGGGCTGATTTGATCCGGGAAACAGAAGAAAAAGTAACGGTGATTTGGGATAGTCTAAAAGAAGCTTCCGATCATCAGAAGTCATATGTCAATCTTAAACGAAAAGAGACTGAA
The DNA here is from genome assembly GCF_007990345.1 of Gossypium hirsutum. Classification (NCBI taxonomy): domain Eukaryota; kingdom Viridiplantae; phylum Streptophyta; class Magnoliopsida; order Malvales; family Malvaceae; genus Gossypium; species Gossypium hirsutum. The sequence continues at coordinate 10,839,980 of NC_053448.1, forward strand.
TTTTAGATGGGTGATAAGGTATTCCTAAAAGTGTTTACTTAGAAGAAAGTTCACTGGTTCAGTTGAAAGGGTAAATTAAGTCCAAGATTTATCGGGCCATATGAAATCATAGAAAGATTTGGACGGGTCACTTATCGATTGGCATTACCATCGGAACACGATAGAATTCATAATGTTTTTCATGTGTCTATGCTACGATGATACCGATCAGATCCTTCACATGTTATTTCTCTGACAGAAGTGGAGATTCAGCTGGATATGACTTAAAGTGAAGAACTGGTCAAGATATTAGCATGAGAAACAAAGAAGCTTAGAAATAAAAAGTTAAATTTGGTGAAAGTATTATGGAAAAAGCACGAGGTTGAGGAAACGACATGGGAACTGGAGGAGGCAATGAGGAAACAATACCCGAACCTCTTTATTGGTAAGATTTTTGAGGATGAAAATTTTTAAGGGGGGAGAGTTGTAATGGTCTCAATTCAGGGTTATCGGAACAGTGGTTTCGTAACCACAAATCTAATTTAAAGAGAATTTTTTTAAATATTTTTACATGAATATTGATATGGTAGGAAAATCGTATGAAAATATCGATAGAAAAAAAATTACCAATGTAGCGGTTAGTTAGAAAAAAAGAAATTATTGAAGAAAATTGGGTAAAAACAAGGTATCGAGACCTCAATCTCGTAAAATTGAGTTGAAAATTTTTTTATAAATATTTATGAAGTGTTAGTAATATGGTATTAAAATTTCGTTAGAAAATTTTTACGTTTGGGCAGTTAATTAAGTGAAAAGGACTAAATTGAAAATGATGAATGTAATACCCCAAAAATTACTACAGTAAAAAAGTAAGATAATATGCCTGATATAGTAAAATAAGGAAATAAAGTGATAAAAAGGTAATTTTGACTTATGTCAACATTGGGAAGTATATAATGACATATTAATTCAAGAAAGGATTAAATCGCAAAAGTGAGAAAAGTTTTGTTGCCCAAGAGTAAATATTCAAAATTTGAGGGTTAAAGTGTAAATATGAAAAGTTGAAGGACCAATAGTGTAAGTATTTTAAGGGTGGAATAATCTAGAAACTAAGGAAGATGGATGAATTGGGACCAAATTGAATTGGTGAAGAATTATGAGGGACTAAATCATAATTTTACCAAATTAAGTGATGACTCAAGGATGAAATTTTAAAAGATCATAAAGGGAAAAATGGTCAATTAGAAGAAAGAGAAATCTATAAGAAAATGATGATGTTGGAGATATTTTAGATTAAATAAATATTAGTTTATTAATATTTTAATTTGATTTTGAAATGATATTTTATTATTTTATTATTATTCTATTTAGTATATATATGGAAGGAAAGATGAATAATCATCATCTTCTTCCCATGCATCCAACGTATGAAGAGAAAAGAAAGAAAGAAACTTTCTTTTCTTTACAATTTGGTCATTTCACCAAATATTCACCATTTTCACCTAGAAATAAAAAAAATTTCCATATCCATCAAGAGAGAAAGATAACAAGGAGACTATGGGGAGCTAGAATATCGAGTTAGATTCAAGAAATAGAGGCTGGAGGAGAGAGAAAATCATGTTAAAGTTTGAAACTAATAGGACAAGATAAGAACATCAAGATTTCAATATATTTTTAAGTTTGATATTATTGAAAAAGCATGAAAATGATGTTATAGTAGAGTTTTCTTATATAAGGTCTTATGTTCTTGATATATTAGTGAAAGGAAATAAGTGAAAGTGATGAGAAATATTATAGAGAAAGGGAATTAAGGGAGTTATAAACTTAGTAATCAACATCTTGCACTAAAATAGTTTTGGATAGTAGCAGTAGGTTAAATTTGAACAATCACCATAAATTGTGGAGATAGAATTAGAGGATGAAAAAAATGGAATTAAAGCTTATTGAGTCTAGTTTCTCATAGAAGAAACGGTGTAAGTAATGGAATTGTAAATCATGAGATATAATAAATTTTGTGAGACAGAGTTAGAATGAATTTGGGTTCCCCTATTCTGACTTTGGAAAATAATTAAAAATTGTATAAAAATTATTGTGGGTTATAATTTATATGTTTAAAATTATTAGTAAGTCTATTTTTAATAGAAACAAATGGGAACATCATCCAAATCTCTTACGAGGAGATAATTAATTTTTAGTGAAGAGGGGCCAAAACTGTCAAATAGCAGGACAAGGATGACTTTAAAGAATAAAATGTATTTATTGGCTAAACCATGAATTTTAAAACTTTTATGGTAAGAATATATGTGAGTCTAGTTTCATATAAATTTATCGGATCTTAATTCAGAGTTTCGTAGCTCAAGATATAAATAATTTAGTGACTATGACTCAAGTGGACAACTTTGAATGAACATATAAATAAATAGTGAAATTATAGATAATGTTACATATAAGCATGTTATATACATTAAGGATGTGGAATGGAGAGGAGGAGGAAAATATATGATTATTCAACTAGCATGAGTTTTCATTAAAAATGGCTAACTTGCATGTTTTAGGTTCAGGGACTAAATTGAATAAAAGTAAAATTTTAAGAGAAAATTTGTAAAAATGTCAAAAAGTGACCAAATTGCATGAAATGAATTATTTTATTATTTAAATTAATAAAATTGAATGAAATATTAATTTAGATCAAGATTTGGTGGAAATTCAAGGAAAATAGAAAATTACCAAAATGTCCTTGAATTATGGTATTTCTACAATTTAGCCCGGTAAGTTCGTATGAACTATATTCTGTATAATTTTAATTAAAGTGAATGTTATTTGGTGATGAATATTATATAAATATGTGTTTTATTATTGGAATTGAATTATTATTGGTAATATGTATAATTATTAGATGCATTGTAATGATTATCGGAAGCTCAATTGGGTTGGAAGCTTGTCGGAGATATATCACACTATCCATTGGTACTATCGGTAATTTTGGATGATTTGATTCTGGTTATAATGGCATGTATAAGTTAAATTGGCCAACGTTAGCTCATTAATGTTTTGATTTTGATTAGTTATAAATATGAATGCTTGATGAAATGAAATGTCTGTAAATTAATTTGTAAACTCCGGTAATACTCTACAACCCTATTCTGGCGATGGATATGGGTTAGGGGTGTTATGTAAAAGTTACTAGAAGGATTAAATAGCTCAATTGTTAAATGAAGAGGGACATAAATTGTAAATCAGCCCAAAAGGAGATATTTTGGGCAGCATAAGCTGAGAAAAATTAGGATAATTGGTGAAATAAAGGCAAAATGGGAAAATAACAAAATTTACTAAAATAAAAATGGGACCAAATTAGAATATCTAGAATTCTCTTCATATTTTCTTCATTATCATCAGCCAAAAACGTCCTAAGGGTTTATTCAAGTTTTTGCACCAAAAAATTCAAATACGAAGCTAGATCGAGGAAAAGAAAAAGTTTGGGATTAGTAGATTTTTGTATATGAACAAGTATCGAGGTAAGTTTGTGTAACTTGAATTATATTCTTAAATACTTGAAATATATTTTTATTGATGTGAATATGATTTGGATGTTTATTGTATGATAATTGATGAAGTATTAATATTCTTGATGAAAAGGGAAAATAAATCCCCGTTGAATGAAAGAAAAATTCGATGGATTTTTGAAAAGGAATTGACGGTAAAAAAGATCTAGCCCGGATGGGTGATCCTATCCTAATATAGCCCTCCCGAAGAATATTTGGAAAATGGATTTAGCCCGGACGGGTAATCTGAATTAGGGTCAGAATTTAGCCTGGACTGGTAATTCAGATCCAAGCTCGTTAGAGTAATTGTCATTGTAGGAGGATTTAGCCTGGACTGGTAATTTCGACAATACTCTAAAAGTTTATAAAAAAGTGGTCATCTTCTTCATATATTTCTTCTTTTCATCGAAAACACCATTTTTAAATAGAAGGAATTCAACTAAGCTTTCCATTCATGCATGGTAAGCTTAAATCAATCTTTTTTTTCTTTGTAAATTTTATGTTTTTGAGATTGTTATGGCTTAATCTAGCTAACATTTGTGTTGATTTTCAAAATTGTTAAAGATTTGAGATGTTGCCATTGTTTAATATTAAAAATTTTAATTTTAAATTGATAAATGGTAATGAATTATTATATATTGGGATCTGAATCAATTGGTAGATAATCAAGAAAAAAGAGAAATTTCAGATTAATCCCTTACACCTTGTTTACTGCCATATTTCCAGGTAAGTTCATATAGAACTTGTTATATTATTTGATATTATATTTGAATTGTATGATTATATTTTTTAAATTACATACATGTAGAATGTTAATGACTTATGGCATCTGAGGAGTTAAATCAGAAAAATATGATATTTGTGGTGAATACGAAAAAATATGTGACATGTTATATAAGTGCTTGAAGTATAATCAAACTAACCTCTTGATTGTTTTGTTGAAATGTAAATGAAAGATGATGATGCCAAAAGATGACATAATCATGCTAATGTATTTTTAATTGATTCATTTTTATATTATCAAGGTAAGTTGTGTAATTTTCATATGAAATTACTAAGCATATTCAATGCTTACTCTGTTTCTTTTTTTTTTTTGTAGTTGACATTTTACGAAACGAGTCCATCGGATCATCTCTAGAGCTTACACTATCCACTCATCAATTCGGTAGTCCTTTGATCATTTTGGTCAGTTATAAGTGGCTTGTAAATAAATGTATTGGTTAATAGTTTAGTTGTGTTTTGGTTAGCTGAAGCATGTATATGCATATACACATTTGGTATTTAAGCTTGCTCCAATTGGTAAAATATGATATATTGAAATTGTACTGATATATTGAATGTATAAGTAATTAATGTCATGGCATGATTGAAGTTGAATGAATGGTTTGGCCTCATGTATATTTATTTTGGCATGTTGTAGGTGTTGATATGTTTATTAAACATCTGGATGTGCTAGGAATGTATTTAGAAATGAATTGTCCGTTGTCGGATAGTCCGTGAGATAATCTATAGTTTTTTATTTGCATGATAGTTTGCCATGTATATGTTCGAGTGATTGCCCGCCACTTACGGTTCATGAGGCAGTCCACAAATGTTTTGCATATGTATGAGTTCGCTAAGTCAAATTGATATAAGTCTATCTTTGACACTATTCACAACATGTATATCCACGAGGCTATCCACCACATGTCTTTATGCAGGCTTTAGACGCACCATAGTAGAACTATTCGATATCCATGTGCCCATGTAATTTCAAAATTTTCTTTGGTACGTTTGAATTACATGAGCTTTGTGGATGAAGTGTTCAAACTAGAACTCATGTAACACCCCTAACCCGTCTTCGTTGTTGGATTGGGGTCACAGAGTATTACGATAACATTTCAAACATTTAACATTTACTCTTTAACAAAAATATTCATACATAATGATAATAAATCACATACCAATCGTAACTAAACGTACTCAAATGGACCTTAAAACGAGTTTACGATGCCCTAAAATAAATTAGAAACACTCTAGGGTCAATTCAAAACAAAATGGAAAATGTTTGGAAAAATTTTAAAGTTTTGGAAACAGGGGACACACAGCCGCGTGGCCAGGTCGTGTGTCACAACCCAAATCGTGTGAATATTCGAAGTCCAAACACACGGCTGTGTCCCAGCCCGCGTGTCTGCCCGTGCGGGAAATGTTGGGTCATACGGTCTTGTCATTGGTCGTGTCTCAGTCTGTGTAACTCACTGTTTTAAGACACGCGACTGTGTCGCAGGCCGTGTGAAACCCGCTCCTAAAGTTAACGTAACAACCTGATTTTACTGATGTCAAAAATAGTGGTTTCGGGCCACAATTCTGACGAGTAAATTATTATTTTATTATTTATTTAATTTTATGAGATTATATTAAGTTCGTATTAAAATTTCGTGAAGAAATTTTGATGTTTAAGTGGTTAATTAAGTAAAAAAATACTAAATCGTAAAAGGTGTAAAAGTTGAGTTCGATTAATTAAAAGGGCTAAAAGACTATGGAAAGGAAATCTAATGGGATTAAATGGTAATTATATTGTTCTTAAGGTTAGTGGACAAATATGGACATGATTTAGTTTATTTTTAAAGTTAATGACTAGGGTTAAATTGGTAATTTGATAAATAAACTTAAATTAAAATAAGGGAAGGTTGGTATCATCTTTCCCAAGTGTTTTCACCACCAAAATTTGAAGAAAAGTGTAGTCATTTTAGGGCTTTAAGTTTTTACTAGCTTAAATACTTGCATGGCATGTGATTTCAACCCTGTTTTTAATGATTTTTATGTTTTTGAGACCGTTTTAGCTTAATCTAGCTAGCCCGGGGGTTAATTTGTAAAAATTTTAAAATTTTAGGGTTATGCCATGAATTTTTTTGGTTGTGTTTTGATGTTATTTGATGAATTATGAATCTTTGTTGAAAAAAAAACAAGTTTTGTTAAGTGATTTTTTTATGAATCTTTGAAATAAGGATTAAATTGTTAAAGATATAAATTCTAGGGTTTTATTGTGAAATAATGGTAAACATGAGTTGTTTTAAGGTCCATTGCATCTTTGATTGACATAGATTTAGATTAAAATGGTTAGATTTGAAGTTATAATCTTAAGGACTAAATTGTGAAAAGTTAAAATGTTAGGGACAAATTGGTACTTTTTCATAAATATGAAATGTGGATTAGATTGAAATTACCTATTTAGATCAAGATAAACCACAAACGGATCTAAATTGAGGAAAAGCAAAAGCATTGGATTCATTTGACTAATTCGACTTTACTTCTACGCCTTGATTGTCGAGGTAAGTTCGTATGAACTGTAATCGATTTAATGTTGTTTAAATTGAATGTTTATTATGTTATTTTGATGTAATTGAAACATTATACAAATGCATCAATGTTATGATGAATTGACAAATACCGAGTCCCAATTGAACCTTACGAATTCTTAGGATACAAATGACATGTTATTAGGGATTTCATGTTTCAGATGCTGGTATTGAATGTTATACCGATGGCTGAGGTCCTGCATTTATTGCGGGTTCTTTACAGCTCGTGTAAGTAGCATTGTGTAGCTTACATTCCGACCCACAGCTAGTGTGAGCAGGCCTATTTCATAGCTCGTGTGAGCAATGATGTAAAGGAAAGATTATGGTTATTTGTAAATGCACACTTTGTTTGAGCTTTCCCTAGTATCCGATGTAATTCTAGATGGTTCAGTGAGTAAGAAAATGAAATGAAATGGTAAGTGTTCAAATAGAATGTATCATAAACTTATGAAAAGGATTTATGAACTAAGTAATATGATTACATATGTAAATTTACTTGTTTATGGATGAATTCATTTGAACCATGTACAAGAGTACTAACTTGTGATTTCGGTGATGTTGTATAGGCTTATGCCAAGCTTATGATTTTAGTTGATATTACACTTATGTTATATACATTATGCAAAGGAAATGGTAAGGTTTGTTTAAGTTTATATGAGCATACTGAGCACTTATTGCTCACGTAGTTGTTTTCCTTGTTTTATAGATTATCGGAAGCTTGATTTGGTTGGAAGCTCGTCGGAGACCTATCACACTATTCATAAGTCTTTTTGGTAGTTTTTGAACATTTTGGCCAAGGTTTATAATGGTATGTATAGGATGATTTTTAATGGTATTTTGTTGATTGTGTTGTTGGTGCTTTGGCATGTATAAGTTTTGAAAGTTATGTTGGTTTGGTACCACTTGATGCCTTGTCAAATTGTGTCATTTTGGTTACCTTACTATGCATGTTTATAAGGCTCTTTTATGGTATGGTTTGATAATGGTCAATTTGAGGTATGTTTTAATGAGTAATTGAACTAGATTATGATGCTTGAAAGAAGGTAATGCTGATTTGTGTTGGCATGTTAAGTTTTGGTATGTTTGTGGTGCCTTTGAATGACATATTGGTTAGGTAAATTAGGATGCTTGAAATGGTATGTTTATGCAAATTTAAATGATGCTTTAATGCCTTGAAAGTGTGCACAAATGGATTGAATTTCTAGGCTTGAATTGGTTAGGAAATGGTTTGATTTTAGGTAAATTTTGTGCTCACACGGCTTGGAACACGGGCGTGTGACACAGTAATGTGAGGCACACGGCCTGGCGACACGACTATGTGTTATCTGAGGATTTCTTAGGTTCCAAGTCAGTGAGTTACACGACCTAGCATACGGCTTGGCACACAAGCGTGTGAGGCAACTCAGAGAGTTATATGGCCTGGCACATAGGCATGTGACATGGCCGTGTGACCCTACTTAGAGAGTTACACGGGTGAGGACATGAGCTGGGACACAGCCGTGTGCCCCTTGTTTGAAAGTTACACTACCTAGGGCCTAGCCACATGGCTGTGTGACCCTTATTTTGTAATTTTTGCTTCTTTTTCCTAAACTTTCCAAATTGTTTCAAATTGGTCCCAAATTGCTTCTAAGCTATTTTTAAGGCCTCGAAGGCTCGAGATAGGGACGATATATATGTGACTGAATGGTTTATGATGTATTTAAAGTTATTAAATGTTATGATATTTAAATATTTTTTATTGTACAGTAACATTCTATAACCCTAATCCGACGATGAAGACGGGTTAGGGGTGTTACAGTTAATAAGACACATGGTCGTGTGGATAGACTGTGTGGGTCATACGGCTGTGTGGTAGCCGATGTCCTCAGCTGTGTGAACCTAAATGTACCTTAAAGCTCAAGTTTACCAATTTGTGATTTATTGGACACTAAGAAACCAATTCATCAATCATTTAACCTATTCAAAACACAATTAAACATGCTTAAAACATGCCAAAACAACCATCTTAAGTGCCTAACCAATGTGCCCTCACTGACACCACATTTTAAACATCCAACGAAAACCAACAATTCATTCATCCATTATTTAACCAATATGTCATTTATAGGCACCTCAAACAAAGTTCAATCATTCAAATAAGTAAGATAAGTAGATCCATCACTCAAACCAATTACTCACATTCAACATCAACCAAATGACAAAATATATATACTTTCTTCTAATACTAACTCAAACACATCAATAATATAATACCAAAGTGAGCAGTTTATTAGAACAATCACCAAGTGAAAACATTTACATGAACAACTTCAAACATTTTTATACAACTATGTGTCTAAGTAACACATCATTCATAACTTATAGAACTACATTCACTAGAATTCACTAAAAAAAATATCATTATTTCAAAATTGACATCCTAGGTACATGCCAAGACTCAAAAAAAAAATCACCAACATTGTGTACAAGATTTGTCGTGGATGTTGAGTTGTAGAACAACGGTAAATACCTAACCTGCATATAAGGAAACAATCTTATATTAAGCAATCTCATCATCCCAAGTACCTCAAATAAATTTGATGATATATATTTTCATAATCCATAGCAGATGTAGTTATATCTATAGAATTTACCACTCAATTCAACTAGGTATTTCATACATCTTTCCATAATAGCTTCCATACACCAACCTTCTACTTTTACCTTGTCGATTTAAGTCGTTCAATGAATGACACCCCGAGCCTTAAAAGTTAAATTGTAACTAACTTTGTGCCCAGTGCTAGTAGGATGAACCGACATATATAAAGAGTGTGCCCAACACTAGTCAGATAAACTGACAGAAGTTACGTCCAACACTAGTTAGAGAACCGAAGATAGTTGTGCCCAGCACTAGTCAGATAAACTAACAGAAGTTGCGCCCAGCACTAGTCGGATAACCGACGATAATTATGCCCAGAACTAGTCAGATAAACTGGCAAAAATTGCGCCAAGCGCTAGTTGGATAACCGACGATGGTTGTGCCCAGCACTAGTCGAATGAATCGACAACAATTATAGCATTGCAAATCCATAATATCATATACATAATTCAATATCACTTTACATAATTTCATATCACATTCACCTAAATTAACTACTAAATATTCATTGATTAATTCCATAATGTCCTTTTTCATACTGATAATTATATATTTTTTAACATCATTCATTCAATAGAAATTATCTAATTACACCAATGAGAACATAACTCAATTGTAATTAACAGTTATCTAATTAAATTAAATAAATTATGTTCAAGTTCTAGGACTGCGAACTTACCGAATTGTGATGGCTATTAAGGTTGAGAACAGTTACTCAGCAACCTTCTTTTTTTCGTGATTACCAACGTATCCTTTTGTTTCTCGATCTAAAATTAATCACATAATTAATTTAATTAATAATCACCCAGAAACATTTATTCAGACCATTAACCTTTTAACCACATTTCACATTTTTGCACTCAACATTAATCTTCAATTTAATTTAATCCTCAATTCTAAAACATGCTATTAATTAAAATCAAGAAGATCCCTTGTCAACCAATTTTCCATAGGGTCCAAAAAAAATCATACTTTAAATTAAATCACAATTTAATCCTTGAATTTATCAGTCTCGTAATATAATCCTTGAACCTTAATATCATCAAGAATCACTTAACAAATATTTCTATTTTTCTACCAAACTTAATATCTAACATAATAACACTAAGAACTCAAATTCTCTACAATGGAAACTTCCACAAACTTCACTAAATTTAAAAATTCTAACATGAGTAAGTTAGTCTGAGTTCTTAAGGTTCCAAAAATATGGAATTTAAGTGAAGAAAACCAAATTTTGAGCTTCAAAATAAATTAAACTCAATAGCCAAAGATTCTCCTTTCTCCCTTCAATTTCGACATGCAAGGAAATAAAAAGTAAAAAAAAATGCTTTGTTTTCTTTTTAATTCCTTTTTCCATTAACTTTCTTTATTACAAAATTTCATTTTCTCTTTTATTTAACATGTTTTGGTAGTTAAGTAAATTTATAATATAATATCATCTTATAATAATATTAATCATACTCATCCACTAACCCCATATAACAAAAATGAACTATTTATTTAATAAGTCCTTTACTTTTGTTTAACCTTGCAATTTAATATTAACCACTACTTCTATCACATACTTAATTTAGTCATTATACTTAATTTAAACCCTAATAATTAAAAATTATCTAACTAACATTCAATTCAATTCTAAGGTAACTCCTAAAAATATAATAATAAAATATTTATGAGCTCGGTCCGCGAAGGCGGGGTCCCAAAAGTATATTTTCTGATACCCCTGACTTACGGGCCATTACAACTCATGTATAACGTGTGAAACTATGAATTCCCACAGGTCCTAGATGTAAGTATGTGGCCATTGGTATTGAGCACTCCATTCAAGTTGTTATTGAAATATACATTGCATCGCCATCCAAAAGATCAACCAAATTCTACTCAAATATGAAGCAATATGGATATTCAAGAGAGGACAAACCAACCGAGGTTATGTGGTTATTATAGGAACCCAGGGCATACAAGGTCATCATGTTCAAACTTGGAGGATATTTTGAGGATAAGACCCCGTTAGCCAATTTATTATTTTTTTATAGACAATATGTTGATTTTTTTTCATTGATTCTCATTTTTTGGTAATTTGTAGATATCGATATATATTTCGTACAGATTTGTAATATTCATACAATTTAATCGAATAAAACTTAGCTTAACAATGACAATCTATTTTGATGCAAAAACAATATCACTTTAAAAACATTTCATTTCTAATATCCGTACAAATTGATCAAATAAAACTTAGCTTTACAATTAAGATTTACATGAGAAGTATAAAAAAATCATTGTCCTGGTCAGGCCAAATGTGTGCCACAACCAGGTGGCCATCGATTGCAAAACAAATTTCTTCTTCGTTGTTGAGTGCAATGTGCTCCTACATTGCCTTCGTCTCTCCTCAGTTCTAGGAACATGTGCTTGAGAAGATGATCTACCTTGGTAAAACAATGGTACCCGAGGTGTTTACGATAGTAACAATGTATAAGTGTATGGTGTCTCAAATATCGGTGGGGTAAAATATGTTGGAAATGTCGTCGACGGATACATTGGCGACGAATACGTTAAATTCATCGGACTGTAATATACTGGGGACGAAGGTGGTGCAAAAAAACCTTATACCTGCAGGAGGTGTAGAAACATGGAATGGAGGTTGATACATGTATGAATGGGGTGAAATTTATTAGATTCAAATCATCAAAACTGCCAATTTTCAGGCTTGGGAAATCATCACACTTGCGACAACTTTTTGGATGTGATCCTAGCATTTTTGGGTTGAGATTATTATGGCATTTGAAGATCTATCTCTTAGCTTCGAAACACATTTTGAATCACTCAATTTTGAGTTTGGGAGCTCATGACCGTTTTAGTGAAGACTGCGCGAGCAGAATTTCTGAACGAGATTATGACGGAAATTACGAATTTCGACCTTTTAATTCGAATTTAAATCATATTGGGTTCAGGTTTTAGACTTAATTTTTATTATATATGAGCCCAATATTACATTTTCAGATCTTATTATTTTATTTCAAAATTTTGATAATTATTAAGTATTTTAAATTATTTAGGAGTTTTATGTTAACAAGAAAATTTAGTTTAAAAATACTTCTTGTTTAGATTAAATTAGAGTTCTAGTATACTTAAGAGTTTTATTTAGATTTATTTAGCTAGCCTATATATAGGCCTTTGTATTGTACACAATTCATTCAATTCATTGTTATTCTATTTCTCTTTTGAGCTAATAAATTCTCTCTGGGTTTTTCTTTTAAGAATTTCTCTTGAGTTTTTTTTAGAAGAGTTTTAACAATCTTTTTAGATTATGGGGATCATCTTCAAACTCTTTCTTGCCGAGGTTTCTATATTGGAGGGGAAATTAGAGCCACTTGAAGGGGGTTATGGATTCTTAGTGTTTCTAAGGCTTCTTAGGACTTTCACACGCCACGTTCTATCTTTCCATTTATCTTTTTTATTCGCTTCATTAATCTTTGATTTACTATTTTATTTTAGTTATTTATTTTAATTTTTTTATCTAACTTGGATTCAATTTCGTTTCAGGTTGTGTCAAAATCCAAATTTCTTTCCGAACGTCTAGAGTCCTAAGTCAAATCCATGACTTTGACAAACTTTACAATCCGCTTTCGCGTTCATCCATCACATCCTTTATCATTTGGTATCATATTTCAGTGTTTTAGGTGTTCTTTTTATTTTTATAAACTAATTTCTAGAAACAGCCTCAAAATAATTTCTTTTACCCTGACAATTTTCGGAAATTTTTTTTTCAGTGGGTAAACAATTTTCAAAAAATCTAAAATTTTACATAATATTTCTTGGCACTATTTTAGAGTATAAAAAATATTTCCCACAAACAAAGTGATAAAAAAAAGTACCAAAAATAAAATATGAAAAAATAAAAAATATTCTGTGGGTTGAATTTTGTGCCGAAACTTTCCAGATCAGATCTACATTACTTGAGAAGGCTCCAGTTTAAATTTCATGATGTTTGGAAATTGGGAACACTTCAAACGAAGTTTTTCAAGTTGCTTCGCAATTTTTTAGGTTTTCGATTTTCAGCGATTTTCAGCAATTTTCATTGACTCTTAGCTGTAACTTTTCATTTGTTTTTACTTTTTATTTTTTCTTTTACGTATTCTAATACTTTCTTGTTTCTTGTGTTAGTATGTTAAAGCACGTTGCATATTCCTTCCTCCGTGTAACAAAATTCTTTGATGTCTAGCTGATTTTGGACTCATAATGCTCTTAGGTTGGCTTTTTTAGTTTGATTCTAATACATTATGAGTGACTGATATCGAAAATTTTTAAAAGACTCACAAGATTAATTCTTACCTCATTTAGAATTTGATTTTATTTCTGAATGCATAACAATGAGATTTGCTTAATTTTTCTATTCTTGAGTGTTGTGTTCTTTTCAAGCCTTCATAATGATTCCCAATACTATGATTGGGGAGTTGAGAAGGGATCAAGAGGTTCGAAATGCTCGAGATCAGCAACGTGACACTATTCTAGACACAATCAACAAAAATTTAGAACGTCTAAGTACAAAAATTGAGCATCGAAATCGTAATTGGGGAGATAAGATTGATCAGCCTCATCTTCGTGCAAATAATGCTCGACGTGTCTCTCGTGCAAATGATGATACTTTGGTTAATAATAACTGTAGGCAACCTTTTTTAGCTAAACCAAAGTTCAATATTCCACCATTTCAAGGGAAGTATGATCCCGAAGCATATTGTGAGTGGGAATTTAAAATTGACATTATGTTTCGTTTAGTTTAAATGCCAGGAAGAGGAAAAAGTCCAATTGGCGACCCTTGGATTTTCAGATTATGCGTTGAGTTGGTGGATTCAACTCGGAATTGATCGTCAAAGAAACCGTGAAAGGGTAATTGAAACATAGGACGAGTTGAAGCAAGTGATGCGAAAGCGTTACGTTCCTTCTCATTACTATAGAGAGGTCTCAACGAGACTTCAACGCTTTATTCAAGGTAATCAATCTGTTGATGAGTGCTTTAAGGAGATGGAGATGCTTATGCAAAGAACAAATATACATGAGGATGAAGAAACTACCATGGTGCGATTTGTAGATGGCTTGAATGTTTTGATAGCTAATGCTCTTAATTTTCACACCTGTATTGATCTTGAGGAGATGATACACAAGGCAATTGAGATTGAGCAACAATTTTAGCAACATCAATCTCATCCATTTGGAGCATCACACTATTATTGAGGTACAAGTTCTAATTCTACTTTTAAGAATTTGAAACCTCCTTATGCTACTAATAAGTTTCTACCAAAACATGCTGAGATTAAACATTTTGAGTGGAAAAGTGGGGCTCCTACAAAGCATTCTTCTACATTTTTCAAGCAGTCCATTTCTACTAATTTTTCACCAAAACAACAAAGAGTTCGTGACATTGAATGTTTTACGTGTAAAGGGTGTAGGCACTATAGTCGTGATTGTGCCAACACGAGACAGAAAGATGATAATGAGAATTTCTTCCTCAAATCTATGAAGTTAGATGAGATAGAAACGTCATGTTCTCCTATTGAGATAGATTGTATTGAATGAATATTCATAATACTTGTAAAGGGGATATGAGAAGTGAGGAAGAATCATGTGAAAAGATAGAGAGAAAAGAGACCTTGAGTGCTAAAATTCTACTTGATGGTCCAAATTTGGCGAGTGAAAATCCATATGAGTTAAAGTAGGAGAGTTCTCAAGTGGAAAAAGAAAATAAAAAGCAAGAAAATACCCATACAAAAGTGAAGAGTGATTCTGTTTTAACTAACTCTAACTTAAATTTGTTTAATGGTGTTTCTTTGTTACAAGATTTCAAGGATCCATTGAGGGACTCTCAATTATATTTACTTTACCATCGATAGACGATTTTACTTGTGGGAAAGAGGTAAGTTGAACATTGATAATTCTCCACAGGTGCTAGAAGGTAAGAAAAGTAATGATACATCAAAAATTGAAATATGTAGGCGTACCTTGAATGTTTTTTTATAAGTATGCTACTGATTTTATTTGTTCTTACGATATATTTTGTCACTGGTTAAGTTTCAATAAACAATGGTCTGAAAGTTCAATTGATTTTATGTGTTTATCTAGGTATTTAAAGTTTACTTTTGTTGCATTCGATAGGTTTATTAAAAAAACCTCATGCATTTGATATTGCAACAAAATCTTCTACCTTAGACTCTAAATATGAATTTTTACATAATAATATTAAACTAATTTATTTTTATAATTATGTGAAATTCTTGACTCATCGTTGGAAATTCTTATGGATGACCATACATATTAAAAGAAAGTTATAGGTTATTTTTTACTTGAACACTCGTGTGCCTAATATTTCTTTGTCTAGTGTTGATGATTTGTTTTTGAAGGAGAGATACTTGATCCATGCTGATTTGGGATATCAAAATCATATATTTGATCTTGGAGATAGTTTTGGCACACAAGAAAGCTTAGGTAAGTATTTTATTCATTTTATTGTTATTTATTCTAATCTTTTTTCTTTCTATGCAGCTAAAGATTCGGGGACAAATCTTCTTGAGGAAGGAGGGAATGATGCGAGTCTCAAAGCACAATTTCAGACACATAAATGTGATGGGTTCACACTACCTCAAGGCTTAACAACAATGTCAAAGGCTAAGCAAATCAAATCAAGACTCGATCAAAGACAAGATTCGAGGACGAATCTTTTTGAGGAAAGGGAGAATGATACATGCACGAATAGGGTGAAATTTATTAGATTCCAATCATCAAAATTGCCAATTTTCAGGCTTGGGAAATCAGTAGACTTGTGATGACTTTTTGGATAGGATCCTGACATTTTTGGGTTGAGATGTCTCATGGAGTTTGAAGATCTATCTCTTATCTTTAAAACACATTTTGAATTACTCGATTTTGAGTTCAGGAACTCAATTTATGACCGTTTTAGTGAAGACTGCGCGAGTAGAATTTCTGAACGGGATTATGACGGGAATTACGAATTTTGGGCTTTTAATTCAAGTTTAAATCATATTGGGTTCATGTTTTAGACTTAATTTTTATTATATATGAGCCCAATATTACATTTTCAGATCTTATTATTTTATTTCAAATTTTGATAATTATTAAGTATTTTAAATTATTTAGGAGTTTTATGTTAACAAGAAAATTTAGTTTAAAATACTTCTTGTTTAGATTAAATTAGAGTTCTAGTATACTTAAGAGTTTTATTTAGATTTATTTAGCTAGCCTATATATAGGCCTTTGTATTGTACACAATTCATTCAATTCATTGTTATTCTATTTCTCTTTTGAGCTAATAATTCTCTCTGGGTTTTTCTTTTAAGAATTTCTCTTGAGTTTCTTTTAGAAGAGTTTTAACAATCTTTTTAGATTATGGGGATCATCTTCAAACTCTTTCTTGCCGAGGTTTCTATATTGGAGGGGAAATTAGAGCCACTTGAAGGGGTTATGGATTCTTAGTGTTTCTAAGGCTTCTTAGGACTTTCACACGCCACGTTCTATCTTTCCATTTATCTTTTTTATTCGCTTCATTAATCTTTGATTTACTATTTTATTTTAGTTATTTATTTTAATTTTTTTATCTAACTTGGATTCAATTTCGTTTCCAGTTGTGTCAAAATCCAAATTTCTTTCTGGACGTCTACAACCCTAAGTTAAATCCGCGACTATGACAAACTTTACGATCCGCTTTCGCGTTCATCCACCTCGTCCTTTATCAGAGGTGGTGCAAATAACATACCTAAACCAAAATAAGTTGAGCCATACTGACCGGGAGGTGGTGTGAACGACGATGCCTCTTGTTGCATTGGTGCCGATGATGGACCCGCCTCAACACTTACTCTAGACCTTAGATTCCTAGGCAACTATCGTGGCGTCTTTGAATGAAGTTGCCTACGCCTTGCCTCCTTCGATAATAAATATGACTTGCCATGGTTTAGTACGATGTATCTGGAGCTAATTCACGAGCGATAATGCGTTCACGATTAGGCAAAAAGTCGTACATATGCTTTCAAATGTTGATATATTGCTCATGGAATTTAGCCCAATTCCTCAGTTCTCCCTCATAAGTTGATCTTGTGCAAGTTTCCATTGTGTTGGGATGGCGACAAAATTGTTTGCCTAAATTCGAACTTAACTTGATCGAATTCGTGCATTTCCACCGTAGCGTAAACTATCAATGACACCTTCACGTGCCAAATGTTGGGATTCACCAATAATTCAAACGAGATGCATGCTTAAGTTCTCGAATCAGAGTATGGCGTCCATTCAAACTATAGTACAAAATAATAATTTTAATTATATACTTACTAATAATTTTTAAATCCTTGTGTCAATATTATATAATTTAAAATTTTAGAAATGCTAACCTCCGCTTCCAATCGTTGATCTAACGAGAGCTGTATATCTTAAAGCTCCTCTAGTAGTCCCACATAACTCAGCCCATGGTTCCACCTATTGAAATAATATGTTAATACAAAAATTTAAAATTTAAAAATTTTTATTAGGGTAAATATATAATCTAATGAATTTTACTTTGTTACGAGTGAGAATGTATAATGATAGTCAACTTGAGGACGTAAAAATGACAGTCAATACCACCCCACACTTTTTTTGGAATTGAGGAGTTTAAATAGGTTTTTTTAAATTGTGGGGGTGGGGGTGGGGGAGGTTGGGAGAAGTAGCTGTTGAAATTCGCCCGTTTTGGGGTAGTTGTTGGGTAAAATCGTCCAATTAGAAGCATTTTGCTGACAGAGCAGGAAAGCATGTTCAGCTAGAAGCACTTTCCTGCAACGTATGCTGAAAACATGTCTATAGCTTAATGCATTTTCTTGCAAAGTACGTTGAAAACACATCCAGCTTAGTGCGTTTTAAAAAATCTGCCTAATTCCACAAATATTAAAAAAAAGGGGTCTAATCCCATACATGTTTTAAAAAAAAATCTGCAATTTCTCTTAATTCACCCTATATAAATATGTTAAAATATTGTTATAAGTCGTATGAATAGATTTGGCAGATAATTACTAATTATACCATTTTTATTTCCTTTTTCTCATGTTGAGAGATAATTTTAGAAAAAAGGTAAATTGGGTTTAGATGATGTTAAGTTATGTGAGCTTAAAAGGTGTTAAAACTTGTACTTCATAATGCTCTAAGTCAGTGCAGTGGAAGGGCTTTATAATAGAGAGAGCAAGAGCATAAAATCAACAAAAAAAAAAAAAAAAGAGACTAAAAACGGAGATTAAGGAAAGAAGCTCCTTGACGAGAGAATACCCTCTATATCCTCTTTTGGTCTTACGATTGGCCTTTAGTTATTGTTGGCATGGTGAAGACATGTTATGTGCAAAAGTGTGAAGGGTTCTACTATTAGAATATTTTTATATGGTTTTTGAATTTTAAAATTTTAGTTGACACAAATGTCAATTGTTAATGTATTTTAGTGGGTAACATATAAAAATAATAAGTTGACATGATATTACACTATATATATGATAATATATTTTCTGCATTATATTTTTAAAATAGCAGAACTTAATTAATTTAAAAATTATTATTTTTGGAGGACTAAAATTTTAAAAGTAGAGAGACTAAAAATATCAAATTAAGGTATAAAGACTAAATCCAAAACTTTTATAAAGTATATGGACTAATAGCAAAATTTATGTATACACATTATAATTATTTTCTATATACAAGCATATATTTGTTGAGATTTTCATAGGAAATGATAAGTTGTTGCAATAGGAATATGAAAATAAGAATATAATTTTATTTTCGAAAGCTCAATCATAAAGCATACATACTTTTTGACTCTTAATTTTTGTAATGTTTTCTTATCCTTTGGTGTCGGTTATTTTTCCACCTTTTCCCTCACTTTCGTATTCATTGTATAAACATACATATGAACTAATTATAATAAAAAATATTTTAAAATATACATATAAAAAATTACATTAATTTTATATGATATACGTAAAAGAAAATAGTAGTCATCCATGGTACTGCTATTCATTGACTGGGTTTATTCTAATTCTGTTTTTTTTCATAAGAAAAAACACTTCACTTAAAATGTTAATTGTTACAAATAAAAATTAGATTAAATTTATATATACTCTTATAAAAAAAATAGAATATAGTTAAAATTTGGTATCATTAGTCATCAACACTAATTATGCAAATTTAGAAAAAAATCAAATAAAAAATTAAAAAAATATAAATATTAAATAATATTGATGAACTGTAAAAGATTCCAATAATTTCCCCTTTTCCTTCTCACATTGACATACATTAGCCACGTGTTGCCTCCGTCCACGCAGTCACTCTCTCCCTCGCCATTGTCGGCTAGCGTGGTTTCCCGCGATTTCAATTCGGGAATTACGGCTTCCAAATGATTTCTGGACAGGTATTTTGGAGAAAGGTGTATTGGAATCCACGTGGCGGAAAATGGGTGGTTACGTAGAAGACAAACAAAGGAAAAGACAAAACTCAATGTGCGAAGGATCCCGACTTCCACTTTCTACTGGTTATAATGCAGTCAAAGTCGTAACAGTTCCACACATTACTTCAACTTAAAAAACTACAATATTATCCATTTTATTAATGGCTTAAAAATTAATTCTTCGTTAAGAAGTGTTTTTAGTGTGATTTATATTTATATTCATAACTTGGTCGAAAACTGAAACTAATTTTTGCATACTAAAATTATGAAGCAACTGCAGCTATCAGCAATGTAACAGGCTAGGCATGCCACCAGAATAGAGAAGCGGTCCTGCTTGATTATTGATACAATGTTGCTATCATGAAAAAGGATCCCTCAATTAAGTTGTTAGTGTAGCAGTAATATATTCAACCTTTAATTTATCTAAGTAGCAAATGTATAGACATGGAAGATGTAATAATTACTTTTTATGATGTATGAGATTTGAGTTGTTTGTTTAAACGTGAAATCCATGGAAAACCATTTGGTTCAACTTTATATAAAGATCATGAGGAATCTGGAATCAAGCATGTGGAAATTATATATAATAATTAGTAACTTGTAATAATAATTAAATAAATGTGGTGATCAGAGTTAGCGTAAGCAGCAAAAGATGATCCATTGCCCTGTCAGGATCTTATATTCCTTTTCGAAATCGACCAAACTCATCCACTTTTTCCCTTTTTGACGCCTTACCCTTCCAAGTTTTAGTTTGTTAGAAGATATTTTTCCTCTTTACAGTCCATAAATCGAACCTTAACTTGGCTTCATCTTAACAGTGTTTGATTGGTGGAGGAAAGAAAGAAAGAATCAATTTTTTAGACCACCTAACTCTTGAACTGCACTCATATAAAACTCAATGCCCCTCCCTTTTGGAGTTTTAAGTATTTCAAAGGTGTGAAACACAAGCTTTATTACAAGGGCATCGACCATGATTGCTTGGCAGTCACTGTGATTGACAATCGATTTGAAATCCATGTAGTAACCCCCAGTGTTTCTGATATTAGAATCATTGTGCAAGATCTGGATTGGTGCTAGTGTTGAAGGTTGAAACCATGTATAATATCTTTTAGGGTTTTACAGGGCACATGTTGTAGGTTTTATTAAGTGTCAGATGTTAACTGGTTGGCCGCCTGTAATTACTTTGGATATGGAATGGAAACAAGCCACATTTCTTAACAAATGGAACTCTCGAACATGGGCCATTGGTTGGGAAACAAATGGGGGGGGGGGAAGAAATAGATGTCCCCATGATGGTCACAGGTGAGCTGAAGGTGTTTACTATGGGATTTGGGGACAGCCTCAGCCTCAGCCTCACCCTCGTGGCTCATGACCAGACCTTTCGTAGGGTCCAATTTACATCGATTGTAACGCGTACGAATAGACTTGTTACACATTTTCTTTTGCTTTTGTTACTCAGACAAAACTGGTGTTTGGTTCCACATTTTACTGCAATTTTGGCCTTTGATTGCATCTTTGTCAAAAAGGTCTACTTCTTGTTGCCTTAAACCACTTTCTTTCCTTTATGGCTTTGTAATAATGTGACCCCAACTATAGCCATATTTTTGGAGTATTGTCGGTACAAGTGAAGGATTACTTGCATCATTTATTAAGAATTTTGGCCATTAGCTGCTTTGGTAATTGTTTTACAATTAAATTCTTAGAGATAAAACTATAAAAAATATTTATAATGTTTTCAAAAAGGATTCCCATCTCATTTCCAATCAATACAATGAAATTGAAAGCATAGGGAATATAACTAATATTATGGTCAAATCTCCGGTACCATCATGCATTATTGTCATTAGTGAATTTTAACTGATTCTTCATCCATTTGTATTTTATTAATGTTTCAATATGTATTTATAATTATACTATATTTGTAAACTCTCAGAAAATATATCAGATATGATCAAGAATTGTGATGAGATATCATGAAAATTTTGTTTTCCATATCTGCATTATTACTAGAGTAAGTTATTTTCAAATGCTATAAGAACAAAATGGACTCATCACAAAAGCTTGCGGGTGGCAAAAAAAAATGATTAAACTTGGATGGTTTGTCCACATTACTCCCTAGCTATAATTATTTCACCATCGATACAGTTCTTTAAGAGGGCTTTCTTTTTTGCGTACTAACTCACTGGTCCCCGAACCTCTCTACTTGGCTCGGGGAAATACATGATTTTTGGCATCCAAGTGAACGTGTGGCTCCTCCAAAACCATTTACGTTCTTCCTCAAAGTAGGTTGAGATTAATCATCCCCGGCCCAACTTCATTATAACAATTTCTAAATAAGTACAATAAATGAAATTGAGTGTTAAAAATCGATTTTGTTTTTGTGATGAACAAGATTTACCCAATACAATGATGAAAAATGATAGAATCATGTACCAAAATAAAAGACTTCTGTTTTACCCTAAACTTTAAGTCACAAAATGCGATAGATGTTGAACATGAATTCGTGCACGTTAGACTGTAACATCCAATAAAATCTCAAGGTTGTTGGTAGAGACAAAGTATTGTTTCTCCCTTTTTATTTTTCTTTCCCAATCACTTACATATTAGGTATGAGCCATTATTAAATGGCATTGTATGAAGCTTCCTAATGAATCATTAATTCTTAGTTTAGAACAATTCTAACAGGAGGGAGCATTATTGCATCATGCTCCTATTCACGAATGAGGTCAACCATTGGACGAGGAGGGTTTATTTTATTTACCAACCTTTTTTATTGTTTAATATAGGCTTAATAAGATATTTGGTGTCCGAGTTTGATATTTTTTTAATATAGTATTTATACTTTTTTCAATGTAATACATATATTTGACAAATGTTATACATTTTGATATTCAAAATTAATGATGTTAACTGCAACATTCAAAAATCACTAGCTTATGTAGCATCAACGCCTCAACTAGGCATAATCCATCACAGCAAAACTTCCAACAGATGGTTAATTCTATCGATGCCTTCCTCTGTTGGAGCCGAACACTTAGAGTCGAAGAAATTTGCAATGCTGCCTTGATTACAAGGAACTCGGCAAGGCTCGGATGATGGACTTAGAAAACTTAACAAGAGCCATCTCCAAGTATTACGCAAAATCCCACTAATATCAGTGGGGGCAAGATTCCCATGCACAGCTCCGTTGACGTTGAATTTCAAAAGCCAGCAGGAGGAGGGGTCCACTTCAAGGGCAACCTTGATCTCTTGGGAGGCGGAAAATTGATGGGAGCCATAAGAAAATCAGCCATTGCAAACTTACACGATGGTCATAGTTCACGTCAGCACATAGCCAACCGGATCTTCATAATATCAAACAGTTTAATTCTATCTAGGGTCTTACCGTTGAAAGCCATTTCGTTGCGACCACACTGTCACAAAGAAAATTAAATTCCACACAAGAGCATTGCACTCTGGAGGTAGCTTGATGTCAAGCTAAGACAAATTCCACCGGCTCTCTAGGGAATACTATACATAAGTTCCAAATAACACATCGTTATTGCCATATTTTCCAGGAAGTGACAAGGGTAAAAAGTAAGTGATCCACGGATTCAAAAGATTGGCTACAAAAAGTAGCACATTGCCAAATTTGGAGAGATAAAGACCTCTTTTAATCAATTTAGACTTAGCTTTTTTTGGATCACGAGTGAGATTAAAAACAGATGTGGTGGTAAGATTAAAATCAATAATGAAATATGTGTTTGGATTAAAAAAAATTGATTTTTTCGGAACCCTCCCTTTCATGACTTGCCAAGCAAAAAAATTCCACTTTTGGTGGAATGTATCTAAACCATATAAGCATACACCATTCAAGCTTTGAACCCCAGGAACATTGGACCGGATTGCAATTTGATTTTGGAGAGTAGAAGTCATCAACACACCCATTCCATCTAATCCAATCAGAACTAAAATGCCCAATAAAAAAAATCAAGAACTGGACATAACTCATTCCATTGGGATATTTCCCAATTACACCACCTACGTCTTAGCGGAACATTCCACCTTTACCAAAATCAGAAATTTTGACGGATTTTTTCGCAACCAATGCATAAATACGGGGGAAACAACTCTAGAGAGAAAAGTTCCCTGCATAATAGTAAAACCAAAAATTAAGATGATAACCAAAAATTAATATGATTCCCATCACCAACTTGAAGGGAGGGATTATTAACAAGGGCAGCACTCGTGCCATCAGAGGAAGAAAGGGGTTGAAAAATGTTTTCGATGATTTGACATACGAGGGAAGAAGATTACTCGAATCCTTCTCGTATTTACAGTCATTAAACCTTCTCCAAAAATTGTTTTTATCGATACAATATATCAAATCCACTTGTTAAGCAAGGCTGTTGGGGTTTAAACTAAAACAAAGGAGAAATGAAGCAAAGAGAAACGAATGCAAAGAAAATTGATCAAAAATTGAAAATACATTACTAATTTCATTAAGTAAAAAAATATATGAGTTACAAAACAGTTACATAATGTATAACTACTCCCACTAATTACATTGACCAAATACATAGCTTATCTTGCACACAAAGTAAAGCTAACTTATCAGCGAAAACATCACTTGAACATCATTCAAATCAGCAAACTAATCTTACTGACTTAAATAGACAAATTACAAAAGAACTAAGCTAGTTACATATTAAACAAAACATTGCTACTGTACTGGTTGAGCTTCAAAGTTTCTCTGCTGTTGCATTGCAGGCCAAAGTTCAACACTCCTCCTTAGACTGTATGCAACAAACACCAATACTTTTTCTTAAGTTGTCAAACCTTGTAGCCCCAAGAGACTTAGTTAAAGTGTCAACAAGTTAATTTTCTAAGCTGCAATGAATCAAATTAACTTCATTTGATTGTTCAGCTTTTCTAACAAAATGATATTTAATCTTAAAGTGCTTTGTTTTGCCATGAAACACTGGGTTTTTTTACTATGGAAACAGCTGACTGATTGTTAACTTTAATTTCAGTAGCTTCATCTTGGCTTTCATTTAAATCACGTAAGAGCTTCCTTAGCCAAATAACTTGATTGATAGCAGCAGCTGCTACAATGTACTATGCTTCTGCTGTTGATTGAGCTACGGTTTGTTGTTTCTTTGAACTCCAATAGAAAACCCCTGAACCTAGAGTGAAAAAGAAGTTAGATGTGCTCTTCATATCATCAATGGACCCTGCCTAGTCACTATCAGAATACCCTATCAACTCGAGTTCTTCAGTCTTCACAAATTTTACTCCATCTAATTGGTGCACTCTCCATTGCTTTTTAGCAGCCAAGGCAAAAAAAAAAAGCCTTATAATATCTAACCTTGCAATAGGAAGAAAGGTTTTTAAGAGGTCAATGCCATACTGTTGATTGTATCCCTTCACTACAAGTCTTGCCTTGTCCTTGTTTAAAGACCTATCAGCATTGTACTTGACCCTGAACACCCACTTCACACCAATAATTCTCTTCTGGACTGGTCTTTCAACCAGTTCCTATATGTTGTTCTTGTGTATCATTTCCATTTAAGCTTCTATTGCTCTTTTCCAACAGTATTCTTTAGGAGCCTCATCAAAGTTTGTAGGCTCCAGCATTGTCACATCACATCTTTGATAGATGTCAGTGATGGTTCTTATGCCTCTCGCAGGTACATTACCGAATCCATCCTCAATTAGTTCTTCTTCTTCAACTGGTTGCAAATTATTGTCTTGTTGACCTTGTTCACACAAGCTTGCATCTGTACCTTTCCAATTTCATACATTTCCTTCATCAAATTTCACATCACTGCTTACCATGATCTTTTTGGTGGAGGGATCAAATACCTTATAACCCTTCTTTGTGCTGCTATAACTAACAAATATCTCTAGCACAGACCTTCTTTCCAGTTTAGTTCTCTTATTGGCTGGAATAAGTGTATAACAGACACAACCAAACACCTTTAGGTGAGAAACTGTTGGCTTATGTCCAAACCAAGCTTCAAAAGGAGTTTTATCTTTGACTGCATTGGTTGGTAATCTGTTAAGCAAGTACACTGAGGTGTTCACAGCCTCAGCCTCAGCCTCAGCCCAAAAATTACTTGGCAATTTACTTTCAAATAGTAGGCATCTAGCCATGTCAAGTACTGTTCGATTCTTTCTTTCACAAACACTATTTTGCTGAGGTGTATAGATAGTTGTCAGCTGATATTGAATTTTAGTTTGTTCACATAGCTTCTAAAACCTTTCTGACAAATATCCAGTGCCATTTTCTACTATCACTTAGAGAAGAGGTCTTTATTGGTCTACAAACTTCAGTATAGACCAATTGAAGCTTGTCTCGAACTCTCCATGCCTTGTTAACTGGAAATGGTAGTTTCACCTGCTTCCCAAGTTGAAAAATTTCACAAACTCTATCTTTGAATTCAACCCTGGACATGACTTCAACCAGATCGAATTTGTGCAGCAAACCAAGTTACCCATAGTTAACACGGCCTAACCTTTTGTGCCATAAACAAGCCTCATCGGCCAAACTTGTATAAGCCTTCATTTCCAACTAATTCACAACCAACATGAAACATCTCTCAGTCATAGCTACGGTCACTAGTTCTTGACCAAGTGAGTCCTCAATGAAACATGATTTATTCTTAAAGGTAAAAGAGTAACATTTCTCAATTAACTGACCAACATTAAGTAAATTATGGTCTATGTCAGGTACAAAAAGGACATCTGAAATTGTTTTGTTACCTAAATGTATGCTGATTACAACATTGCCTCTGCCTCTAGCCTCAATGAAATTTCCATTCCCTATCCTGACTTTGGAAACAAAGCTACTGTCAAGATATTTGAATGACCCTTTATCAGATGCCATATGATGAGTACAACCATTATCTATTAACCAGTCCCTTCTGACCTTACTTGAGGTTGCAAAACAATATGCAGTGAAAACATGCTCCTCCTGAGCTTGAATATCCTCAACAGCTTAAGCTTGGTTTTGCTACTGAGTTTGTGCCCTTCCTTTGTTTTTGCAGACCTTTTCAATATGACCAAACTGCTTGCAGTTCCTATACTAAATATCAGGTTTGTACCAGTAATACCTCTCTATGTGTGTGGACTTCTTGCAGTGAATGCATGGTGGGAACCTTTTCTTCCAAGCATCCCTTTTTGGTTTCTCCCTTTTGTCAAGTCATGGTTTCTTTCCTTTGTAGCTTGAACCTGAGCTTTCTTTGATTTTTGCTTGGAAAGCTCCTTTAGGATGCTCCTCCAGCCTATTAAACCTTATTTTTTCTTGTGCAAACAGAGCATTTATCAACTCTGATAGTAAAATGGTTGATAAATCTTTCAAGTCCTCCAATGAGGAGATTTTTTACTTATATTTTTCAGGAAGGGTTGTGATGACCTTCTCAACAATTCTTCTGTCACTGAAATCATCTCCAAGGAACCTGATGTTGTTGACTG
Organism: Gossypium hirsutum; assembly: GCF_007990345.1. Lineage (NCBI taxonomy): Eukaryota > Viridiplantae > Streptophyta > Magnoliopsida > Malvales > Malvaceae > Gossypium > Gossypium hirsutum. Next base: position 10,867,394 of record NC_053448.1, read on the forward strand.
TGGTCATTATTCTATCAAAGTACTGCTTAATGGTTTCAGACTCTCTCATCTTCATATTCTCAAAGTCCCTTCTAAGGTTGATCAACTGCTGTTGCCTGGTTTTCTTAGACCCTAGAAACTCTTCCTTTAGCCTCTCCCAAGCTTGCTTTGAGTGTTACAGGCCATTATCTAAGTGAAAATCACATCAAACACTCCATTTTGAAAGCATGACATTACTTTGTGCTTCTTAGCACAATCTTCATTTTGTTGTCTGATTTGTGCTATAATGGGGTTGGCCCTCAATGGAGGTGGTGTTGTGTCAGTCTCCACCACATTTCACAAGTTGTGTGCTTGCAAGTAAGTCTTCATCTTCAATACCCATATATGGTAGTTTTCACCAGCAAAGACAGGTGGTGGTGGTGGTGAAAAACTCATGTTGCAGTAACAACAAAACAAGCAACTTCAGTTTCTTTCTCTTTAAAGTTTCTCACAAAAAAAAGTAACCAAAAATAGAGGCCCTCAAAGATGACAGGCTCTGAATACCATTTGTTGGGTTTAAACTAAAACAAAGGAGAAATGAAGCAAAGAGAAACGAATGCAAAGAAAATTGATCAAAAACTGAAAATACCTTACTAATTTCATTAAGTCAAAAATATATGAGTTACAAAGTAGTTACCTAATGTATAACTACTCCCACTAATTACATTGACCAAATACATAGCTTATATTGCATACAAAGTAAATCTGACTTATCAGCGAAAACATCACTTGAACATCATTCAAATCAACAAACTAATCTTACTAACTTAAATAGACAAATTACAAAAGAACTAAGCTAGTTACATATTAAACAAAACATTGCTATTGTACTGGTTGAGCTTCAAAGCTTTTATGATGTTGCATTGCAGGCTAAAGTTCAAAAAAGGCTATATTTTTTTAAGCTAAAAATCCACGAGTCCAAGGCCCACTAACTCTTTAGGCGAATATCAGCTCACTTAACTTAGAGAATCCTTATCTTCTCATTTGATATTCATGTTTTGTTTGAGAAAGAGCATATGAGTTTATTATTGGTTGTATTTTGCACATATGCATGTTTGAAGAGAAAGTAGACATTGGAAAAGTATCAAAGGAAAGGAGAAAGCCTTGGATGCCTTGGATTGAAAGATAAAATTTTGATTCAAAGTGGTGAAATTTGTAACTACTTTTTGAATTCTACTTACCCTAATAAATTATATGGTTAATTTAATATGATGAAATCAATAATATAAAAATATTGAATAAGATAGTTGAAAATAGAGAATGATTAATGTGATGAGATATGTGAGGAATTAAAGTAAATTTAATTTGATAACTTACAAGAATTTTTTTACTTGTAGTATCTTCGCTCATGTATCTTGTCTCCAATTTGTCTCATAATTCTTTTGTAATTGTGATGGCCCAAATAAAAACAAATAGAAACCAAAAATAAATAAATAAAGTCCAAATTACAAGCCCAAGTTACCCTAAATACTTAATCTGCTAACTTAAAAACCCTAAAAGCCTAAAGCCTAGACCTAAAAATTACACAAGAAACCCTAGCCACCTCTGACTCTAGCCGTCGCCGCTCCTCTGCTTTGCCACGTCAGCGAGCATGCCTCCCAAAGTCCCCACGCCCCGAGGTCTGCCTCCTCTGCCACCATTTCACCAAAATGGCAAGGGGCACCCTTCTCTCAGCCTATTGCCATAAATACCTGCAAAAGAGAAAGAAAACAATGTAGAGAACAGAAAACAAAAATAGCAAAAACAGCGAAAAAGAAAATTAAAATGAATAATATGTAATATATTTGGCTATAAAAGCCATAACAACGAGATGTAATTTTCTACACAAGAAAAAAAAAGCAATCAAATAGAAAAAAAACAACAAAAAGTTGAAACAAAAGGTAGTTCATTTTTTTTATATTTCGTAGAAAAAATATATATAAATAACAAAAGATTTAGTTTTTATTTGTGTTTACATATCAAATGCCGTCGTAAAACCGCTTCCTCTGACTCGAGAAGCCTCGGAATCCCCTAGGATTCTATCGAGGGCCTCGTCGAAAAGGGGAAAAACCGAAAGGTTTCTATGTTTTCGGCAGAACTTTGATTATTTTTTAGGGATTTGAACCCCAAATCTACATTTCGTGTGAAAATGGCTAAAAAAAAGGATATTTTTTAATTTTTCGACCACCGTAGGCAGCAATCGCCATCGCCGATGATCGGTGGCCATGGCGGAGGTCCGCAATCCTTGTGGCCTGAGTGAGAGAGAAGGTTTGAGAGAAAAAAAAAGAAGAAAAGGAAGTGTTTCTTTTAACTGATGCAAAAAATGATTTTTTAAACATTTTTTAAACTTATATAGCCCCTCAAAACGGTGTTGTTTTTTGGTTTTGCTTTAGACGGCCAAAACGGCGCCGTTTCAAAGCCGACTCGAATAATCTAACCCGACCCCCTAGGATTCGCATGTTTTCGCATGGAGGGGGTAATTTCCATTTTGGTCTTTTCGCTTTTTTGTTCCTTTTTATTTTCATCCTATTCCTTTTTATTTTTTTATTTTTACCCCATAATTTTAATTTCCTTGTAAATTGATCTTTTGACCCACTGTTGAACTAAGGAAATGACATGGGGTTGGGATAATTTCCCTTTGGGTCCCTGAAATTTTCTATTTTATTTTAATTTAATCCTTTATGTTCTATTTTCTCATAATTTAGACGTTAAATTTTGTTATATTTTCAATTTAGTCCTTTATTCCCCTTTTCTTATTTATTTCGTAATTTATGCTTTAAGTTCTGTTTAAGTTTCAGTTTAATCCCTCATTTATTTAATCCTGCCTCTTTATTTACTGTTTTTATTATTTTATCCCCTAAAATTTTATTATGGTTTCAATTTAATCTTTTTTTATTGAATCTTTCCTTTTTTATTTACTTAATTTTTAGTATTTTTAAGTCCTTATTTATATTTTATCCTTTAATTTACATAACTTGCATTTTTATCCTTAAGTTTCTGACTCATCTCATTTTAGTTCATTTTTGTTGTTATTTTTTTTTATTTTTTTAATGTTGATGTTATTGTTAAATGATTATTTTTTCTAATTAATATTTTATTTTTCATTACTAATATTACATTAATTAGCTAAAAATTATTTCAACTACTACTTGTTATTATTTTGTTATCATTTTTTGACCACGCAAGCTATTCTATACTATTTTTGTCATTTCCATATTATGCAACATGTTTAAATATACATTTATTTTTGTACCAACACTTGAATAAATTAATTGCAAATTTCAATAAACGTTATATTCATTTTTACCTGATGCATAAAAAAAGAATTCTTTAAAATTGAGGCAGTGTTATTTGTCTAGGGATTCGAGAAATAGTGCCCTAACTTACGAGGTATGACTTTCTCCTTGAACCAAGATAAACAAGCATCCTTTTAAAATTCAAAATATATAAGACTTAGATAATAATCAAATAACGAGAATCCTTATTTTCGAGGATTCAATATATCGTGCCCTAACTCACGGGATATGATCCTTTTCTCGATTGACTCGAAATAAGAAGGCTCTTTACATGAAATTCAATTTAGTTTGCAATCATGTAAGAAGGGGATTGTATCTTAAATTTTCTTTGAATTTTTAATTCTCGACACTAAGACATCAAGTTTCCTCATACGTAATCGACTCCCGAACCCATTTCCTGGATTTTGTAGACCGAAAATTATCATTTTAATAAATCTAACATTTTATTAAATTGACCAAGTTTTGAGGTGATCCAATCACAACTAAATAAAAAGGATTGGTGGCGACTCCATTTTCATATTAAAATAAAAAGTTGATTTCAAAAAAGGGTTCGACGGTGATTACCTCGTTTTGGTAGGTGTCGAACAAACCATCAGATAAACCATTTAATATGTGGCCTATGCATATGTAATCAGTATTGCCCCATTTTTACCTTTCTTGGGTTGCAGCAACAGATTAGTTGTCATTCTCTTCCGGTCTTGGAGTATCCAAAACATAGGCAATCTTCAAAGTTATTAATAATAAGTACATCTTTTTCTGCCATCGTCGGAAATTACCACTATCAAACTAATCAAGTTTGATAGAGTTGGAAGTCAATTCCCTTAGTGTTCCACTTTTTCATGTGTTGTGGTAGTCATTATGAAATATAACCTTAAAATTGTTAGTTCAAAACTCCGGTGAGGAAAAATCTCGAACATACGAACGAAACTCGAATAGAAAATGAAAAAATAGGACAAGGCCGAAAGGCATGTATCAAGCCACTATCTTTAAGGTTATATTCACCTCCACTTATATTCGGTGTGCAAAAAAGTGTGCAAATTAACCTCCACTTGAAGCTAATGACTATTTGCGTTTTGCATTGATGAGAATAGTCTACTAAGCTCTAAGCAATTTATAATAAGAAACTCAATTTTTACAAAAAATTTCTGCAGTAATTCTTTATAGAATAATCTAATAATATTAAAAGAATGTAGAAATGATAGAAAGAATATTCGAACTTATTGGTATGATTTCCAAATGAAATCTCATTCCTATTTATATAAATTTTCATGTCTCTTCATAGAGCCATCTTTCCATAGATGTCTTTTCTGAATAATAATGTCTTTAAAAAGACACATAATTATTCATTTAATATTATAACTATTCAAATAATATTGTTTGAATAGTTATAATTTTATAAAAAAAATCAAATGATATGACTCTTGACCAATAATAAAAAGATTTAACTTTTCATTAATTACACCATTTCATTTACAGTTTTTAGAACATTATAAATATTTGAAAATCTTCCAACATAAAAGTTATTGAAGATAATGATTCTGTCATGCTTCGCAATTAGATGTGAAATTGCAAGCTCACTTAGATGATATAATTAATCAAGAAGAACTTTTGTGGAAGCAAAAGCCTAGATGTGATTGGATGGTGCATGACGATCGCAACACGAGATTCTTCCATAGTAGATCATTGCTAAAGGAACTAATTGTATCACAACGCTCAAGGATAATGATGGCAATTGGTGCTATGATGAATCAATTTTGAAGGATATGGCAAATAGTTTCTTTCAACACCTTTATTCGATTGAAGGTGATTTGGTTGGTACACTCCCCTCTCTTGATTTTTTTCCTTTATTTTCGAGGGTTGAGATGAGTATGTTGGAAGCAAAGGTAACTAGGGGGAAGCCAAACAAGCTTTATTTAGCATGGCTAGTCAAGGGCACCGTGTATAAATAGTTTTTGCACAATTTTTTTAGAAGCATTAGGAAATTTCGTAGATTTTGTTTGTCGTATGGTTGTAGAGGTCTTTCCTGGTGGAGAGGTAGATCCTTTTATTAATAGCATGCTTCTTGTCCTTATTCCGGAATAATCTAGGCTTGAATACATCTTTTAGTTTAGGACTATCAACATTTGCACTATCTTGTATAAGGTCATCACCAAAGTTATTGTGAATAGATTACGTGCAGTAATGATCACTTTGATTGGTCAGAATCATGTTAGCTTTGTGACGAGGAGGAATATTAATGTTATTATAGATGAAGAAGTCATTCACTCAAAGAGAAATTCAAATGTCAAGTTGAAGTGTTGGCTATGAAGACGAATCTTGAAAAATATTATAATAGAATTCATTAGGATTTTGTTAAAGATTCACTTAGGGAGGCTCGGTTTCCAAGCTCGTTAATTTAATTTATTTTGAAATGTATCTCTTCTTCATTTATGCAAATAGTTTGGAATGGTAAACTTACTTCGAGGTTTAAACCTTCCAGGGGTATTCAGTAAGAAACCCTTCTCTCATTACCTCTTTGTGTTAGCTATGGAAAGAATGAGTCATATGATAAATTGGGCAATTTCTGAGGGCATATAGAAACCTATTTCTCTTTCTAAAGGAGGACCTTTAATCTCTCATCTATTCTTTAGAGATGATTTAATTTTTTTTATCTTGATCAAGTGAGAGTTGTTAAAGAAAGCTTAGGTTGTTTCAATTACTATTCGAACCATTGTATTAATGCCAATAAAATGTAATTTTTTCTCCAAAAATGTAGATGACGCTTTATCTAACAACTTAAGCAATTTTATGGGCTTTCATGTGGTCTCGGACTTGGGGAAATATCTTGGTGTTCTACTCTTCTATCAAAGAGTTATAAGGGGTACTTATCAGGTTGTGCTGGACAAATTTTGTGGTCGACTTAGTAGATAAAACACTGGGAGACTCACTGTCAAGGAGGCCTATAATTTCTTGGCTTGTGAATTGTTAAACTTTGGCCTACAATGCAACGACAGAAAAGTCTTTGAAGCTCAACAAATGTAGCAGTTCTATTTTGTTCAACTTATAATTAGCTTATTTCATTTTGTAATTAGTCTATTTGAAACACCAAGATTAGTTTTTTGATTGGTGTGATGTTTAGGTGATGATATTGGCTGATAAGTCAGCTTCACAATGTGTGCAATATAAGTTATGTAATTTTAAATGTAATTAGTGGGATTAGTTATACATTAGATAACTGCTTTGTAACTCATATATTTGGCTTAATGAAATCAGTTATGATGATGAATTTTTTATCATCTTTTGCACAGTTTTCTTTGTTTCATTTTTTTTCTTCCTTTGTTGTTGATAACCCCAACAAATGGTATCGAGAGCCTATCATCTTTGAGGGCCTCTATTGTTGGTTGTTGATTTTGTTGAGTGTTTTGAAGAAAAAGAAACCGAAGCTATTTTTTGTTGCTGCAACATGAGTTTTTCACCACCACCTGTCTTTGCTGATGAAAACTACCACATATAGGTAGTGAAAATAAAGACTTACCTGCAAGCACACGACCTGTGAAATATGGTGGAAACTAACACAGAACCACCTCCATTGAGAGCCAACCCCATCATGGCACAAATCAGACAACACAGTGAGGATTGTGCTAAGAAGCACAAAGCAATGTCATGTTTGCAGAATGGAGTTTCTGATGTGATTTTCACTCGAATAATGGCTTGTAACACTTCAAAGAAGGCCTGAGAGAGGCTGAAGGAAGAGTTTCTAGGGTTTGATAAAACTAGGCAGCTACAATTGATCAATTTGATAAGGGACGAGATGAGAGATTCTGAAACCATTAAGCAGTACTCTGACAGAAAAATGGCCACAGTCAACAACATCAGGCTCTTTAGAGATGATTTCAGTGATAGAAGAATTTTTGAGAAGGTCATTACAATTCTTCCTGAAAAATATGAGTCAAAGATCTCTTCATTAGAGGACTTGATAAATTTATCAACCATTTCACTGTCAAAGTTGATAAATGCTCTGTATGCACAAGAGCAAAGAAGGGCCAACAAGCTGAAAGAGCATCCTAAAGGAACCTTCCAAGCAAGAAGAAAATATAGCTCAGGCTTGAACCATAAGGGAAAGAAACCTTGGCTTGATAAAAGGGAGAAACCAAAAAAGGATGCTGGAAAGAAAAGGTTCCCATCATGCATTTACTGCAAGAAGTCCACACACTTGGAGAGGTACTGCTGGTACAGACCTGACATCTAGTGTTGGAGCTGCAAGCAGTTTGGTCAAATTGAAAAGGTCTACAAAAATAAAGGACGAACACAATCTCAACAACAAAACCAAGCTCAAGCTGCTGAGGATATTGAAGCTCAAGAGGAGCATGTTTTCACTACACTCTGTTTTGCAACCTCAAGTAAGGTCAGAAAAGACTGGTTGATAAATAGTGGCTGCACTCATCATATGGCATCTGATGAAGGGTCATTCAAAGAACTAGACAAAAGTTTTGTCTCCAAAATCATAGTAGGGAATGGAAACTTCATTGAGGCCAGAGGCAGAGGCAATGTTGTAATCAGCACAAATTCAGGTAACAAAATAATTTCAGATGTCCTTTTTGTACCTGGTATAGACCAAAATATGCTTAGTGTTAATCAGTTAATTGAGAAGGGTTACTCTTTTACTTTTAAGAATAAATCTTGTGTCATAGAAACTCACTAGGTTAAGAACTAGTGATAGTAGCTACGATTGAGAGATGTTTTATGTTGGATGTGAATCAGTTAGAATGAAGGCTTATGCTAGTCTGACTGATGAACCCTATTTGTGGTACAAGAGGTTAGGCCATGTTAACTATAAGTCACTTGGTCTGCTGAACAAGTTGGATCTGGTTGAAGATATGTCTAGGGTTGAAGTCAAGATAGAGTTTGTGAGGTTTGTCAGCTTGGGAAGCCAGTGAGACTACCATTTCCAGTTAACAAGGCATGGAAAGCTCGAGACAAACTTCAATTGGTCCATACTGACATTTGTGGACTAATGAAGACCTCTTCTTTAAGTGACAACAAGTACTTTATGTTGTTTATAGATGATTACACAAGGTTCTGCTGGGTGAATTTTCTGAAACAAAAATAAAAAATACCTGGAGTATTTAGCAAGTTCAAAACCTTAGCTGAGAATCAAGCAAGTTGCAAGCTAAAGGCCTTAAAATCAAACAATGGCACTAAGTATTTGTCAGAAAGATTTCAAAAGCTATATGAGCAAGCTGGAATTCAGCATCAGCTGAAAACTATCTATACACCTCAGTAGAATGGTGTCTGTGAAAGGAAGAATCGAAGAGTACTTGACATGGCTAAATGCCTACTGTTTGAAAGCAAATTGCCAAGCAATTTTTGAGTTTAGGTTGTGAACACTTCAATGTACTTGCTCAACAGATTACCAAAAAATTGCAGTCAAAGATAAAACTCTTTTTGAAGCATGGTTTGGACACAAGCCAACTATTTTTCACCTAAAAGTGTTTGGTTGTGTCTGTTATACACTTGTTCCAGCTGAGAAGAGAACCAAACTAGAAAGAAGGTTTGTGCTAGGGATCTTTGTTGGTTATAGTAGTACAAAGAAAGCTACAGGGTCTTTGATCCCTCCACCAAAAGGATCCTGGTGAGTAGGGATGTGAAGTTCGATGAGGGAAATGTATGGAACTGGAATGGTACAGATGCAAGCTTGTGTGAGCAGAAACAACAAGACAGTAATCTGCAACCTATTGAAGAAGAAGCACTAGTTGGGGATGGATTTGATAATGTACCTATAAGAGGTACAATAACCATCACTGATATCTATCAAATATTTGATGTGGCAATACTAGAGCCTACAAACTTTGATGAGGCTGCTATAGAAGATTGTTGGAAAATGGCTATGGAAGCTGAAATGGAGATGATACACAAGAACAACACATGAGAACTGGTTGATAAGCCAGTCCAAAAAAGAATCATTGGCGTGAAGTGGGTGTTCAAGGTCAAATACATTGTTGATAAGTCTTTGAACAAGCACAAGGCAAGATTGTAATAAAGGGTTATAGCCAATAGTATGATATTGAAAAGTCAGATACTATAAGACTTTTGTTTGCCTTGGCTGCTAAAAAACAATGGAGAGTGCACCAATTAGATGCCAAGTCTGCTTTTCTAAATGGTTTTCTCAAGGAATAAATCTTCATTGAACAACCAGATGGGTTCAAGGTTTCTGGTGAAGAGCATAAGTTTTACAGGCTCAAGAAAGCCTTGTATGGTCTGAAGCAGGCACCAAGGGCCTGGTATGATAGAATCGATGCATATCTATCTAGGCTTGGGTTCAAGAAAAGCACCAGTGAACCTACTCCCTATGTGAAGAAATCAAATAATGAAACCCTACTGATTGTGTCATTATATGTAGATGATCTGTTGGTAACTGGTAGCAAGTGAAAGCTAATTGAAGAGTTCAAAAGGCAGATACATGACGTGTTCAAAATGACTGACCTAGGGGAGATGACCTACTTCCTTGGCATGGAAGTAAAGTAGTCTGATCATGCTATCTTCACAAGTCAGTAAGCCTTTGCTTTGAAGATTTTAAACAAATTTTGCATGACAAAATGCAAAATTGTTAGCACACCAATGGCTCAAGGTGAAAAGCTAACCATTAATGGCAACTATGAAAAGGTTCATGAAAAAAGGTATATAAACCTTGTAGGTTGTCTGCTTTATTTGACAGCTACAAGGCTTGATATCATGTTTGCTATTAACTTCTGTCTAGGTTCATGCATTGTTGCAATGTTGTTCACTTTAAGGCAGCCAAAAGATTCCTTAGATATATGAAAGGAACTTTGGACTATGGGGTAAAATTTATGAAGAATAAAGAAATAAAGCTGATAGGGTATTTTGATAGTGGTTGTGCAGGGTCCATTGCTGATATGAAGAGCACATCTGGCTATTTTTCACTTTAGGCTCAGGAGTTTTCTATTGAAGTTCAAAGAAACAGCAAACTGTGGCTCAATCAACAGCAGAAGCAGAATACATTGTAGTTGCTACTATCAATCAAGTTATTTGGCTAAGGAAGCTTTTATGTGATTTAAATAAGAGCCAAGATGAAGCCACTAAAATCAAAGTTAACAATCAATTAGTTGTTTCCATAGCAAAAACACATGTATTTCATGTCAAAACAAAACACTTTAATATCAAATATCACTCTGTTAGGGAGGCTGAACAATCAAAGGAAGTTATTTTGATCCATTGCAGCTCAGAAAATTAGCTTGCTGATATTTTAACTAAGTCTCTTAGTGCTATAAGGTTTGACAACTTAAGAAGAAGTATTGGTGTTTGTTGCATACAATCCACTGATGAGTGTTGAACTTTGGCTTGCAATGCAACAACAAAGAAGTCTTTGAAGCTCAACAAAAGTAGCAGTTCTGTTTTGTTCAACTTGTAACTAGCTTAGTTCATTTTGTAAAAATTTCGGCCCGAGTCCTAGGCCTAGGCCCAGCCCAGCCCGAAATATGGGCTTGGAATTTTGTCTAGGCCGCCCGGGAGAAAATTCCTAAGCCCGGGCCCGGCCTGGCCCGCCCCATTTTTTAAATAAACACCAAAAAAAATTAGAAAATTAAAAAAAGTATTTTAAAAATATTTTAAAAGTAAAAAAAGTATTTTAAAATATTTTTAAAAATAAAAAGTATATATTTATTATATTCGGGCCGGGCCCGGGCCAAAAAAGTGATGCTCGAGGCCCGGCCCGTTTTCTAAATGGGCCTCATTTTTTTGCCCAAGCCCATATTTCAGGCCTATATTTTTACCCAAACCCTCCCATATTTTGGGCGGGCCGTCGGGCCGGGCGGCTCCATGAACACCTCTAATTACTACCTATTTCTATGTGGGTCAAACTCAGTACAAATGGTATTGTATTTGCAGATGGTTTTACAGCTACGATAGTTGGATTGATAAAGAAAGAGTTGGGTGATGGGAAGTTAGCTACAGCAAGTTCGTTGGTGTCAGCAATGTTCTTGAAGTGGCACTTTATCTGTTTTGGATGGCCTGCAGATTGCTTGGAACAATGGCTATCATAATTAGGGAAATTTTAATTTTTTTAAAATATTTTCATTTATATATGTTTAACATTTTTAATATATAGTTCAAAAAGTAACTAAAAATTATTAAATATGTTTTTTATAAAAAGTAAATAATTTAAGAACAATATTTTAAAAAATATTATATATATTATTTATGTGTTTGATTGAATTGGTGAGATGAATAAACTTGACACCAACTCAATTAAAAAACTACTAAAACATCATATTTTAACCAACTAATATATATTGTTATAGGTTTTCTTTTGTATTTTCATACTTTTATGTAAAAATTAATAAAAAAAACGACTTTAAATTAAGAAAACTATGCAAAGGATAACAATTGAACTCAAAATACTAAAAATATTAAATTTTACCATTCAACCAAAACCTTATTATTATTATTATTATTTTATATGACAAATTTTAAATAAAATTTAATTTCCACCCACTTCACATTTTATCTACCTATACTATTATTTAAGTGTGACTGAAATGACATCACAAATAAACTAGATACAAACTCAATCAAGGAAATTACTAAAACACCATATCTTAAACAATTAATATATACTATTATAGAGTATTTTTTTGTATTTTCATACTTTTATATAAAAATTAATAAAAAACAACTTTAAATTAAGAAAAAAAATGCAAATGATAAGATTCGAACTTGAAATATCTGATTGAGTCAGTGTCTCAAGTTAATTAAATATTGAAATTTTTTTTATAATTAGACTTTTAATATTGAAATTTCATTTCACCAACATGAAATTTTTTTGGCATGCTATAAAAAGTGATAATATCATGATAAACAATTGGTGTGCAGTTATGATTGTTAATATGATGTATTTGACTATTTAATTTTTTTACTCGCAATTTGAACTACTTTTTCTATTTTAATTTTGCACATAATGCATGTGTTATAATTATTTCTTTTAAATTATATGTTTTATTATTTATTATATGTTATTTTTAAATACATGGTTTCCATACAAATACGCGTGTGTTTATATTAAACAAGCTTGTAATTATTTTTATAGAGTAATTAATTAAAAGAAAAATAGACATAATACAACACCGTACAAATTACAGATAGGGATGTAGTTGGGATCAACATTAAAATCAGAGGGACCTAACTAAAACCCATCTTTATTTTTAAGCAGCTATATATAAATTGTATTTATTTAAACTTTTATAATGTTTGGACATTTTTTTCTTCTTAAATTTTATATTGCAACAGCCATTTACGGTCATATTTAAATAAATAAATTGTAAATTTATTCTTACAAATCTTAGCCATCATTAAATATTCAATCGAATAAAATTGAAGCAGTAATTTTATTTTAATTTTGGAAAATAATAACTTGCAAATTAAAAGGAAAAATCAACAAATAACATAAAAAGATCTTAAATTAAGTTTCAGGAATTAAGCTCAACACCCAACATTCAAAGATGAAAGGAAAAAGAAAACCAATGATGATCACAAAGATCATATAGGATCAAATATTATCATCAACCCAAATGCAAATGAACCTTAATCGCCAGCAAAAACACGCAAATGAGCCCAAAATACAGCAACGAATGGATGAGAATGGAAGCACCACTGGTCTTAAAGTTGCCGAATTCCACGCACCTATGGTGGCCCGGAACCTGAAACAGCAGCCCCGGCGTTAGAGCACGAAAAGAACCAGTGCCACGAAAATAGGACCCCAATCCGACATCCTTTTACGGTATGGTCGTCGCTGATGATATAGCTTGAGCCGAGAGATTGCAAGTGATTTATTGATGGAGTTTCTTATATGCAAATGAAAAAGTGAGAGTGTGTGTGGGGCGGCGTTTGGGCGATGAAGTCATTTGGATTCACTGCCACCGCCACCGGAATAACTTCGCCCTCATGCTTACATCCCAGAATTATTTATTCAGATTAGATTTGAACTTATATTTCATGTGGAAGAATGTCTGAACTTCAGTCTATATAAAGGAAATGTGTATTTTACTTGTACTTCCAACATTTGATGAATCCGTTTTTAGTTCTACAACAACCTTTTCCTGAGTACTCTTGGGTTACAAGTACTCATTTCATTCAACCTTTGTTATTTATTTTTAATTCGAATCAAGGAGTCCTTTTTACCCTCTTGAATATCAATGCATTCCATATTTTTAGTTTTTATCGTAAAGTTAAAACTTAGTTTTTTAAGGAAATATTTTTATTATTATAGCCATGAATAATAATAACAATAATACGCATATAGTATAAATATAAATAAATCATATAAATATCATGTTTAGTGAGTAATCTCAAAAAAAGAAAAGAGAAAATTTTGGTGGTAAATGCAACGCTAGAATAATTCAGAGACATATATTAACTTAACCAATTCATTGAAATTTGTATCTTAGTCTAACCATCATAAAATTAATCTGATGGTGAATACCAATCAACCAAGAGACACACCGCGTACGCCAATAATACACAAAAGGCCAAGTCTTACATAACTTATCCTCCTTTTTATCATCTTGATTATATTACCATCACTATCACAATAAAGCCTTTCGAGAATGGTTCTTGATAGATTTGACGACACTATTATATTGACAAATCTCACATATATGCCACAATAGAAATAAAAAAAATGAAACAATATTTATTTTAAAAAAAATAGAACAAAATAAAACTACGGATGAAGTGAAGATAATATAAACTGAAATTATGAAGTAAAACAAATATTGAAAAACCAGGAGCAGCAATGAATTAAAAAAACAACGTCACCACCTATAAAACAAGAATTTAATTTGAAAAAACCCTGCACTACCTGCTTTGTTCAAAATTTTTGAATCTAAGTTTTGGGGATATCATTAGGCAAATGCAGCCTGTATGTGCAGACATAGAATGAGGGGTTGTTCTCGTATTATGGCCTATCAAAAATGTGAGATTCAATAAGTCCATAATAATTCGAATTGCCAACTAACCTAAATTATTACAAGACAAGACACAATATAAATGAAGAGTGGTGGTAGGGAAAGCCCAACTCTTTAGAAAACAATACATTACTGGTTTGGCAACCCAAAATAATGAAGAAAATGTAAATTTCTCATAATATGGTTTTAACTTAAAAATAATTAAATTTTTGATGGACCCAACTGAAGTTGATTACATTTTTTGGGTGGCCAACCAAAACAAATGTAAGAAATTCAAAACTCTGTTTTGCAGTACTAAGCAGGCCCAATCCACGTTTTACTGTTGGTTGGTATTGCACCAAAAACACCAACCCTCCCCAAATGTAGGGATGGCAAATAGATTCCGACTTGATCCGATCTAGTATGATACATTTGGTTTACTGTAATAGAATAGAATTGTAATCAGTAATTTAATTGTTTGGTTGAATGGAAGAAAAATATTTAAATGACCAAAGTATCCTTAGCAGATTATTTTTTTAGGTTGATGATAATTGTTATTATTATTAAATTTTAATAAGATTATTATTAAATATACTTTAATAATAATAAATAATTTAATCCTATTTTAACATAATTATTATTAAATACAATTTAATAAAATAATATATAATTTAATAATATTCTTCATATAATTATTATTAAAAATGAATTAAAAATAATATATAATATTAAAAAATAATATATAACCTATTTTATTATTTTTAAATTGTAATACATATTTAATGTGCTAAAATATCATTAGTAAAACAAATAATTTAATTATCTTCTAAAATAAAATAAAAAAGAAAATAGTAGAAGTAATAAATAACTTAAGAATTATATTTTACATTCAAACATAATGTTCATATATTAACAAAAAGTTACATGATGTCATTAGCTTATACGTCATAATTTATATGTTAAATTTTACAACATCAAAAAGTTACAACATTGTAATGACATTCTATTATGTCATTATACTACTCAAATATTACATATACAAAACATCACCAACACAACCATGATTATTAATGGTCAGAAAGAAATTTTCTCACCCATTCCAATCGCATAGAAGAAGGTAGACTAAAGAAAATGAGCATTTGCGTTGGATGGTCTGAAATTTTGGTCAACGCATGGTAGCGCTCATCCTCAGTTAATCCTTCTACTTCACATAAAGTTGGATATAATTTTAGAGCACTTTCTTGAATGACCATTTTTGACTTTTGTTGAATTAGCACTTCAGAGGCAATGCTCCTACTTATTTCAAGGCCAACAATTTGTATGTTTTTAGCCAATAACATGGCAACATCAGTAAATGAAGTAGAAGAAATATGTTCACTTGTATCAGAAATCTTTTTTTTTCTTTGAAAATGTGGAATCATCTTAGTTTCTAGATGGTTGCGGTTGTGTAATTAAGAGATCCATCTCAACCAAAGAAACATCAGCTTCGCATCCATGGAAATCATTTCTTTCTTCATGAGTATTTGCAGTAACTACATCCTCGGCATCTATTTTTTCAATAATACCAACGACTATTTGAGCATCTTTCCCAGTGGCTCTATCTTTTGCGTATATGGTAGTAAGTTGGTCATAATAAGGGAAACTGCGATGTCTGAATTGATTGGCTTCTTTATTACTCTATAAAAAAGGAGGAATCCATATTAGATATAAGTTTGGTCAAAACAAGATAATAAAAACTTGAAATAATTCTTAAACTTATATATGAGTTCCACACAACATCTTCAGCAACAACAAAATGCCCATGCTCATCCCAACCAAAGTCGCTATTATCGTTTCCACGGAGCATGTCATAAACGATTGCCCAATCCCTTTTCAATGTCCTAATCCTTGATTCAAGATTAGGTTTAGCCTTCAACATAGCATAGGGTAAAACTTTTTCTAACATTCTTTCCATCTCATTTAAATAACCAGCCTTGAATCCAGTATCTGCATTAAAGGTTCCAACATTGTGCAAGTCGACCATACAGGCAACCAACGCAGCATCTTCTTCTGGAACCCATTTCATTTTGGTTCCTCGAGAATTTTGGGAAGAAACATTTGATTGTTAAAAGCCTAACATAACTATGTTAAAAAAACGTAAATTAAAATTAGGTTCGATATTATGAACTAAAAGGTCAACACTTTATAAAATTATAACACATAACGAATCAAAATAAAATAAATTAAAGTTGTAATTCAACAAGCCTAGTTGAATAATTGTTTATAAGTATAGCTTGAATGCTCTTTTTATTTTATACCATTTGATTATACCTATGCCTTAGGATATTGGAAACTCAATGGAAAAACCCAACTTAAAGCATCATGAAATGAGTTTATAAATTTCACATCTTCACTTTGAACAACTTTTGTTTGAATCAGGTAATGTGGAATTGGAAGTAAGATCGAATGTGCTATCAGGATTGAGAAATTTTAGGTCTACACAGAAATGTTATCTATTTATGAGGAATTTCTACAAATTTTCTTTTAAATTTTAGTTATTGATGAAATGTCGGGATTATGATTAAAATAGCAAATGCCAAGGTTGAAACTTTAAGGGGTGAAGTGCTATAACCAATTAAAAGTCAATAATTGTGCCAGTGTATGATGTTATTAATTTGTCCATGTTATCTAAACTCCCCCACTTTTATGTCTAATATAATATATTTGAACATGGCACCATATGAAACATGTTTTCTAGTGTATTTTCCCACACCCAAACAGGCATATCAAACACATAATATGGCCGAATAACTGTAAATTTTAGGTCGTCTATATATTTATATAATACTATATACCCTCAACAATGGTATATATTTGAATATTATATTTAAACATAAAAAAACACTTTTAAATTTATATAATTATCTTAGTCATTAACCAATTAAATTGGTGTTTGGTTGACTCGTAATATTTAAAATGTATTATCTATACTTCTGTTCTATATATTAAGCTTTTAATTCGGTATCATGAGTCAATTAAGCGCCAATTTAGTTAGGAAAAGATTAATATATTATTTCTTTACTTGGTAATTTATTAATCATTGATTATAATTTTCTTCCCAAATCTCGGGTTTATCACTCGAAAACCCTTATCCCATGTCATTCATCAAAAAAGAAATTGAATCCAATAGGCTATTTGACTCCACATTGTTTTTAAACAACAAAAGAAGGTCAAATTAAACCTAGAAAAAGTATAAAAAATTAGAAAAAAAAATTGATGGGGTGTTTAAGTTCAAAATTGGGTATTAAACTAGAGAAGTCAATAAGGATAAACAAAAAAGAGAAGCTATAAGAAGAATGGATAATAATTAATTATTCTTAAATGTTATCATAACCAATCAAAGATAGTAGTAATTGAATTGAAAAAAAAAAAAGAGTTGCAAATTTTCAATGAAAGAAGAGACATATAACAGCACCGTTTTAAGAAAATGGACAAAAACTAGTGATGTTTTGAATATATATATATAATTGAAAAAATAGATTAGAATGAATACATAAAACAAAACCTATCAACCACTTCACTGAAAGCTACCTATTTGCAAACAGGAAATGGGTTCTTTGTTAAAAATAGAAAAAATTCATAATCAATTAAACAAAGAATGTAGATAAATCATAAAATTGAGAACGAAAGCTCACCTAATTTAATGAAAAAAATCAGAAAAAAGGAAAAAATGAAAAGAGATAATTACAGGCAGATAAATCGACTGCAAATCTAGGAAAAAATTGGTAGATCAGAGATTCAAATGGAGATGGAGATAACCCTTTTGGCAAAACACAGATTTGCTTTTTCCATTTTCAAGACTTTGAACCAGTCTTGTTCTTAGGGTAACTAAAAGAGGTAAAGAGGAAATCGAAAGGAATAACGAAAGGGATAAAGGTTTACTTGAGGGAGGACTGGTAATGGCCAGAGACGAAGGAAGCAAGGGAGGACGGGGCTAAAAGTGGCTATCAGGCTGAGTGTGAGCTTTTTTTAGGTGAGAAAATGGGTGGGTAAAATGGAATTCTTTAAGCACAAATCAGTTATTCAGTGGGTATTCAGTGAGGATGAAATGGAATAGGAATGCCCCCTATTCCATGCATAAACCCGTAATAGAATAGACCTATAATGGACATTCTACTGAACCAAACAATGGTTTGTGGTGGGCCCATAGAATTGAGTTGTAATGGACAGCCGTTACATTCAACCAAACATCGCATTAGAGTCGAATTATTTTTTTCTTAAAATTAGGTCAATGCAGGTTAAGTTAAAAAAATAGTCGGGGTCGAGCTAGAGTCAGGTTTTACATTAACTCATCCATCTCAAGATATTTACAAAAATACACCCTAAAACCTAAACAGCTAAGCCCCTAAATTTTTAGCTGCCTCTTCTTCTTCTCCATCTCCTACACCCACAACCAAGTAATTTCTTTCCTTCTCTCTTTACTTATCTTGCTCTTACTAACTTTATATATTGCCCATACTTTGTGTTTA
Organism: Gossypium hirsutum; assembly: GCF_007990345.1. NCBI lineage: Eukaryota > Viridiplantae > Streptophyta > Magnoliopsida > Malvales > Malvaceae > Gossypium > Gossypium hirsutum. Next base: position 10,886,132 of record NC_053448.1, read on the forward strand.
CATCACTGTATCTCCTATTTTTAATTTGAATGTATTATTCTCCTTTGTGTTTCCAGATTTTTAGACTCAATTGGTTGAAGCAACTTTTATGTGAAAATTACTTAAGTATAAAATTTCTCCAATTAGGTTTGCTACTAAATTAATGGTAACATGTCTCTCTTTTTTTTCTTAATCCAGAAAAATTGTAAGCTTTTACTCTAGAATTGAGTTTAAGAGCTTTGTTCTTAAGAAGGAAATAAAAAAACAAATAAAATGAGATACAATTCGGGTTAAGGTCAGATTTTTATTAAATTTTGAGGTCGGGTTCGGGTCGGGCTTTTTAAAAGGGATGGGTGAGTCAAGGTTGGGGCACGATAAACAAGTTTTAGGTTGGGGTCGGGGCAAGCAAAAATTTGACTCGTCCCACGCCATTACCATCCCTACCCAAATCCCATTTCTCAAGTAGTTAGTGATAAGAAAGAGAAATGTTGTCCACATTTAGTGGCAATGAAACTGTTCCTTTCTTCAGCTTCTTCAGTGTCACTGCTACTTTCGTTTTCTCCTATAAATACTTTCCCAAAACTTTGGATCTTCTTTTATCAGTGACAATCCCTGTCCAATAGGTTTGGTTTCTTTATTCAGGTATGGGAGTTACGTACAGGATAGCGGAGAGCAATGGCGGAGAGGCCTCGATAGTAGCTGTGAGGTCGGAGCTGGTTATGAAATTGATCATCCTTATTGTTACGGCTAGTATTTTAGGTATTTATGAGTTGATTATTGCATTTATTATAAGCACTAGGATTAACCTAAAGGCCAAATCTTACTACATTTTCCATAGTGCTGTTCATCTTTCATTTGGTCTCGCTTTATGGCCTTATTGGTCCCTCTACTAGTATGGCTATCGTCATCATTGGTGATGCTAGCGCCAAGTGGCTATCGGCATTGTTGGTGATTCTAGCATCAGGTATTCTTTTTTTGGCATTTTCCTTTTAATACTTTTTAGAATTTGAACTTTTTTGCTAGATTTTGTTTAGATTTTTTAATTGATTTAGATTGTTAGTGAAAGGAATTGATGTTAGGGCGTAGAGAAATCCGTAATTTTAGAAATGTAGGTTTTTTTTGGAATAAACTCGAGTAAACAACAAATAAAGTGAAAAAATAAGAATAAAAAAGATCGAACACTTAAATTTTACTTGGAAAAACTCTTCAATAGAGGATAAAAAACATCGGGTAAAAGGAGATTCACTATAATAAAAGAGAGTACAAAAGATGGAGAGAATTAAAATAAAAACCTGAAACCTCACAAGAAAAGCCCTTCGAAATAAATAACACAATTCTTTCAATCTAAATACTTTTTGTTGTGTAAAATCCAGAGTAACTAAGGCCTATTTATAACCTGAAATTCGTAGCATATATGACTACAACAACTCTAGGTTAATCAGAATTTAAGAAACTAAAAATAGAGTTTAACTAAGAGAAGAAAAGTCAAAATAAGAGGCATTATCCTACAAATCTCCATCTTAACTCATATTTGGACCAACTCCCTTGTCGAGCCCTATTACGGGCTTAATTGAATCTTCTTCGGATACTTACCAAGTCTAAGCAATACTCGAACTTTGAAACTGGAAGGCTCTTTGTCAACATGTCGGTCGAATTGTGTTCTGTGCCAATTTTAAGAATCTAAACATCGTCTTGAATGATCACCTCTTGAACAAAATGATAATGAATGTCTATGTGCTTCGTTCTCTTGTGATGCATTTGATCTTTAGTGAAATGTATGGAACTTTGACTATCACAATATACGACAGTTGCCCATTTTTCACTTACCAGTTCGCTAAACAGGCCTCTTAACCAAATTACTTCTTTTACTACTTCTATAATTGTCATGTATTTTGCTTCAGTAGTCGACAAAGCCACTATAGGTTGAAGTGTCACTTTCCAACTGATGGCACAATTCCCAAAAGTAAATAGGTAACCTGTGAGAGACCTTCTTCGATCTAAGTCTCCTGCATAATCAAAATCAATATATCTGACTAAACGCTTTTGAGTTCTTCCAAATTCTAAATACATGTTAGAAGTACCCTGTAAATATCTAAAAATCCACTTAACTACACTTACCAGGATTGGCCATGTATCGACTAACAACACTAATATGTGAAATATCAAAATGAATGCATACCATTGCATACATCAAACTTCCAACTCCATTTGAATAAGGTACTTTTAACATGTACCTTTCATCTTCTTCATTCTGTGGGAATCTAAAATTAAGAGTTTAAAGTGTGTAGGTAAACGAGTACTTGTCGGTTTTGCATCTTGTATCTCAAATAGTTTAAGGATCTTCTTAATGTACCTTTGTTATTATAAAAAAATAATTTCTCGAAATGTCTATTTCTCAAATTTTCCACCCCCAAAATTTTTTTTGCTGCACCAAAAACCTTCATCTCGAACTTAAAGTTAAGTATGGTTTTAAGATGATCAATTTCAGATGGATTCTTACTCGCAATTAACATATCATCAATATAAAGCAAAAAAATATACAATAACCATCATCAAGACATTGTAGATAAACACAACTATCATACTTACTTTGAGAAAAAATAATACTCAACATGAAGGAGTCAAACTTTTTATACCACTATAGAAGAGACTGCTTCAAACCGTACAAAAGCTTTTGTAAGAAACAAACATGATTTTCTTTACCTTCAACTTTGAAGTCTTTCGATTGTTGCATGTAGATGTCCCCCTTAAGGTTACTGTGAAGGAAAGCGATCTTTATATCTAACTGCTCTAACTCAATGCAGCAAGGGTCAAAAGTACCTAAATGGACGTATGTTTAACAACAGGAGAGAAAACATCACGTAAATCAACTCCCTCCACTTGACTGTAGCCCTTGTCAATCAATCTCACCTTGTACCTAGTATTGTTAAGACCCAAACCTTCCTTCTTTTTAAACACCCATTTGCAACCAACGATTCTTTTATCGATGGGTGGTTTAACTAGCCTCCAAGTTTCATTCTTTTGAAGCGATTTCATCTCTTCTTTCATTGCAACAAGCCATTTGCTTGAATCGAAGGCTTGAACTGCTTTAGAATAACACGAATGATCGATTGAATCAATGATCTCGACAACACTTAGAGAATAAGTCACTAGGTTTCCTTCACAATGCTTCTATGGTAGTCGTATTTCTCGTCTTTTCTTGTCATGAGCCAACTTATAATTAGTTAACTGAGATGGTGAAGTTGTTTGAGGGTCGAATGGAGCCCAAACAGATCTGAAACAACTTCAATCTTGCAAGAATCAAAATTTTATTGTGCCGTCGCGATGTCGTATGACTCTTCGTGGGGACAAAACCTTTGTTCGTCGCGTCATTGTGACGTTAGGCATTTGCTTGTCGGGATGTCACCCCATGTTTCAGCTTTTGACTCTACCTTGCTCGAGACACTCTGAACTGTTATGTCTTTAAAAGTAGAAGTCTCATTTTCTGATCGAAACATGGCAAATTCATCAAACATAACATTTCTGCTAACAATTATTTTGTCAGATTTCGAACACCACAACTTAAAACCTTTTGTACCGGTAGAGTATCCCAAAATGATGCATTTAACGACCCTTGGTTTGAGTTTTCCCTAGCTAACTTTAGCATAAGCAGGATTACTTGATCATATCTCCCCTGAAACTTAACAAACCATAAACCAAGATTTGTCATGTCAAATCATCAAGAATAAATCTAAGTGCGGAAGCATACCTGAATCCATGGATTTCTTGAAATCTTCTGATATTCTGATTTTTATCTTCCAAATTAGTCCACAAGTAATTTTGAAAAAGTGACTCTCTTTTTTCTAAAGATGAGATATTAGAAAAGTTACTTATGTGTAATTTGGGGGACCATAACCTTAATATATAACTTTTGCACATTAACCATAATTTATAATCAATCCATCATCAATTAGAAATTAGTTATTATAGTATCTACACATATTTGACACATGGTTTATTTAATAACTAAAGCCTAATAAACCTTAATCAAATTAGATCACTTTTAATTTAGGCTAATATTTTATGATAGTAAATAAAAACATGTAATTATACTTATTATATATATGGTGTCCATACATTTTCAACATCTTACCCTTAATTGAGAATATACACAGGTGGGAATCTTGCTTTAAAGTTAAAAGGGTTAGTTCCATTTCCAAACCCTATACTTTAGGTACATTTTAAATGTAGTATTTCTACTTTTAATTTCAAGAATTTAATCCTTCTACTATTTTTTTTCTAATATATCCCTCTACTATTTTGATTTAACAATTGAAGTCCAATTGATAAGACTGTCAAAAAAATTTCTGTTAAATTAGATTATATGATATTTTTAAAATAAAAAATTACTCAAAAAGTTAATTTAAAATTAGACGGAAGTCATGCAAACAAGAAAAAGAGTATCAACTTTTACTCTTACTCTCCGAACAATGTTGAAGAACTTACAATCTCAAATTTTGTTTAGACATTCCACAAATATAATATTATGCATGTGAGCATTTTTCATTTTTCAATTTCAAAAATCACATAATTCAATTAAACGGAAATCCTGTTAATAAAAAAACAAAAAATAAAATTTTAAATGTGCCAAAGGTATATATATATAGACGGAGAGTAGAACTAGACCTATTAATAACCAAAGTCTACATTTCTTTAAAAAAAGAGGAGGTAGAAAAAATTTAGGTAATGTGTAAATATTTGGATTGTATTCGTTAAAATTTTTTAGAATTAAGGTCAAAATGATAAAATATATAAACATCGAAGGTTGAATTTGTTATTATACCAAATTAATTTATGTACAATTGATGGAAGACTTTTAACGCCATGATTAATTATCTTTAGTTGCTCACTTTCGAAACTGATAGGGTTGAAATTGCTTCAATTTTTTTTGAAATGTACTAATTTGTTCAATTTCGAAATTTAAAGGAACCAATGAGATTTTTAAAAAAACACAATTATTTCTGATGTTAACCAGTCAGCGTACCCAAATGTTCAAAAGGATTTCGTTAAAAACATTTATATAGTGACTACATATAAAAAATAAAAAAAAGGTGACAATCGTTCCCCATCTCCAGATTGTGATTTTCATTAAAAAATAAAAAAGAACAATCATTGATAAAACCTTGAGCGAATTTGAGAAGATTTACAAACTCTAGCACTATATTAAAACCAGACTTAGAAAATTCAAAATTGAAGTCTGTAGACAGTAAAACAGATACATGTATGTGTGTGTGTGTGTGTGTGAATGAAACAAATCGGTGGGGATAATCAAACAGGAGAAAATTTTGTATGAAAGCTAGCTTAAATAACACCTATAAGAAAGACAATACAATGCGTTTCAAGCTATGGTTTCTCTTGTTTGATTGTTGTCCTGATGTAAAGTTGAGCCCAAACATTTCCTTAAAAGTCTTCTCTGGGTCTACAAACCCAACCAGCTTTGCAACAATGGCCGCACTCTCAGCAATGTGATCCATGTCTTTACAGTCAGTCCAGAAGCAGTAAGCCAACTGCAACCTCCTATGTTTCGTGTTCAACCCGATGCCCCATTTAATGAACAAATTCTCTCTTTCTTCATTGGACAGTCTCTTGCTCATCTGTTGAATCAGCATATGCCTTTCACGACGTAGAGCCTTGGCGCTGTTTACAACATATTCATGGAGATGATTAAGTTGTTTTGGATTAAAAAGGGTGCTTATCACCAATGTTCCAAAATCTACTATGAACTTGTTAGGTGAGAATGAACCAAATATACCTTGAAGCAGGGTTTTCGACTTGTTCATTTGCTACTTCCATTTGATTACCATGAGAAAATAAACTCTTGAGAAATGACAGCCTCCTGTATTCCACCTCCATGTATATATAATCTTTTGGATCTCCTTTAAATAGCAGAAAAAAGTAGGTCCTGTGGACCAGTGACACATTGCAAGCATGCCAGAGTTCGATGATCTCTCTTTGAAGCCTCTTAAATTCTGAAGGCCATTCTGAAGGGCTTTCATGGTTATCTGGTATTGGGTCTAAGCCGACGTCTTTAACATCCTTGCCATGTAAAATGGGCTCTGTGACCTGTACCTGTCATGCATGAACAATATCATATTTAGAATGCAATTCTGATGCATATAAAAGATGGCTACTATTTAGCATGGATCTCTTGTTTTAATCATGCAATTAATGACGGTTGATTAAAAAGATGAAACACTCACCGCATGATCAGGAAGTTGCTTCTCATACTTAGGATCACACATTTTTTCAGTTCCTCCCATTGAAGTAGAGAAAACAGCATTATTCTGATCCTCTGGAGTTGGGACAACCGGAGCCATATGCTCAATGCCAGAACTTTGAGAATTATTTTTTGCTATCGGGGCATTAAGCTCATATTCAGTAGCACTAGTTGAAGAACTTTGAGATCCATTTCTAGACAACCTCTCGTTCTGAAGATCATACTTCAATGCAGGAAGTTCTCCCCGCAAAATATCTGGTCTTCCAGAGAAATCTTTCTCATCCCCCATGGGAGGTGTGCTCTCATCCTGTCCTAGCCTTTCAATCCATTGGGAGGTCAAACTGGTCATTAGGCTCGCTTTACAACTTATACTCCTAGTTAATTTCAAGCTTCTACAGCTAGATATTTCTTCTTTTAGCTGCCATAAACATGATTTTTCAGGAGATGGAAAAGCAATATCTGGGTGGTTGTTACTGCTTTTCAAGTGGAGTGACACGGATTCTCGCTTTGATCTATCTTCATTGCCAACATCCATCAATCCGGAAATAGCTGTGTTTTCTCTTGGAGATGACCTATTATAGTTTTGGTAGTTCTTTGGGCTAGGTTCTGACAAATTTGAGTCTGAATATCTATTCATACTTGACCTTCCTGAGTCAATGCATCGAACTTCCTTGCAAAGTGCCTCTGAATTTTCATCAACAAGTTCATCATTCTCCTCTTGGGGCATATTACTGTTAGTACAAAACTCCGGTAAGGAAAAAACTCTACACACGATCGGAACTCGAAAAGAAAAAGAAGAAATAGGACAGGCTCCAAGGCGTGTATCAAGCCACTATCTTTAAGGTTATATTCGCCCCCACTTATCTTCAGTGTGCAAACGAGTTCCAAGAAAATTAACCTCGAGGATACAATGAAGCCAATGACTATTTGCGTTTTGCACTGACGAGAATAGTCCACTATGCACTGAGTAATGTATAACAAAAACTCAATTTCTACAAAGGATTTCTACAGCAATACTTTATAGAATAATCTAATAATATTAGAAAATGAAGGAAGAGAAGAAATAATATTAGAATTTGTTGATATGATTTACAAATGAAATCCCATTCCTATTTATAGGAATTTTCATGTCTCTTCATAGAGACATCTTTCAATAGGTGTCTTTATGAATAAATAAATAATAATAATTATTCATTTAATTTTGTAACTATTCAAATAATATTTTTTGAATAGTTATAATTCTTTTTTAAAAATCAAATGATATAACTTTTGACCAATGACCAAAAGTTTTATCTTTTGATTAATTACACCCATTCATTTATAGTTATTGGGATACTATAAATATTTGAAAATATTCCAACAATCTCCCCCCATTTTCAAAATATTTAGATTTTGATATTCTTGGAAATCAATTTGCATAAATAAAGGTGTCTTACGATTGAACCTTCACTTAGTGAAAACATGTTAAAGTTAATCGAAATTGTATGGTAGACTAAGCTTTGAACCAACTATTCCATTTGATTAACTGAACACATCTCACACAATGATTTCAACATCAGTCAATGCATAGTATCTAGGGACACTATTATAGCCATGTGTCTATGTCCTCTTTTCATGAGTGCTGTCAGAGCCAAGCCCTTAAGCTCCTAGAAGCGGCCACACTTCCACTCACATAAGTAGATCCCATCAAAAGTGTTCCCGTAATTATAACACTCTAACATATTTATGTTATGGGTCCATTAAGAGTACATTACTCATCCTTCCCTTATCATTACGGGTACCTAGCACTTTAATCTTAGGATGGATTTATTTATAGTGCTAACAGTCACATACTAATGATGTACTTTGTCTCATTGAACTCAAGACTTGACGTTATACCAAGCGTTGAGTCGAGTTTCCATCATGGGTGACTCTAATTAATAGGCTTGAGTCCCATCCCTTTTGAGGTCCTTTTTACTGCATCTCTAGCAAGACTTTTTGTCAAAGGATCTGCCAAATTTTCACTTGACCTCACATAATTAATAGTGATCACTCCATCAGAGATTAATTGTCGGACATAACTATGTCTTAATCCAATGTGTCTAGACTTTCCATTATATACTTGGCTATATGCCTTTGCTAGAGTAGCCTCACTATCACAACGGATAGAAATAGGTGAAATTGGCTTAAGCCATAAAGGTACATCATAAAGCAAATTTCTTAACCATTCTGCTTCTTTAGATGCAGCGGCTAATGCAATAAATTCTGCTGCCATGGTGGAATCAGTAATACATGTTTGTTTCTTGGAACCCCAAGAAATGACTCCTCCACCAAGAATGAAGATCCACCCACTAGTAGATGCATGATCTTCCAAACTTGTAATCCAACTAGCATCCGAATACCCTTCTAAAACTGGAGGATATCCATTATAACACAATCCATAGTTAATAGTTTTCTTTAAGTACCTAAGTACTCTATTTAAAGCTTGCCAATGCAAACTACTTGGATTACTTGTGTATCTACTCAATTTTCCAATAGCATATGCAATATCTGGTCTTGTACAAGTTATTATGTACATAAGACAACCAATTAGACTTGCATATTTCAATTGATCAATTTTCCTACCAGCATTAGATACTAATTTTAATTGAGGATCCATGGGTGTAGATGTTGGTATACAGTTGAAAAGATCAAACTTTTTAAGCACATTTTCAATGTAATGTGATTGTGATAAAGCTATAGTGCTTTCATCTCGGGTTATTTTAATCCCAAGAATAACATCTGCTACACCCATATCCTTCATAGCAAAGTTGTTTGACAAGAATTTCTTTGTGTTTTCTATTTGTTCCAAATCCGTGCCAAAAATGAGCATGTCATCTACATATAAGCAAATTATAACACCCTTTCCATTATCAAATTTACTATATATGCACTTATCGGATTCATTTATTTTATAGCCATTAGCTAAAATAACCTTGTCAAACTTTTGGTGCCATTGTTTTGGTGCTTGTTTAAGCCCATATAAAGATTTAACAAGCTTACATACCTTATGCTCTTGTCCTGGAACAACAAATCCTTCCGGTTGCTCCATGTACACTTCCTCTTCCAATTCACCATTTAAAATGCAGTTTTAACATCCATTTGGTGAACAACCAAATTATATATAGAGGTAAGTGATATTAATAGTCTAATTGTAGCAATTCTTGCTACTGGAGCATAGGTATCAAGTAATCAATACATTGTCTTTGTGTAAAACCTTTTGCTACCAACCTTGCTTTAAATTTATCAATGGTTCCATCGACCTTCATTTTCTTTTTGAAGATCCATTTACAACCTATTGGTTTGGAACCTGGTGGAAGATCAACTAAGATCCAAGTTTGATTTCCCATTATTGAATCCATTTCATCATTTATTGCTTCTTTCCAAAAAGCAGAGTCTTGAGATTTCACTACTTCTTCAAATGTAATAGGATCAGATTCGGTATTATAACAATAAGGTATCTTATTGCATATACTTTCACCTTTTCCTTCTACAAGAAACATAATGAAATCTGGTCCAAAATCTTTGACCTTTTTAATCCTCTTACTTCTTCTTAATTCTTGACAAGATTCATCATTATTATCAATTTGTTTCAATGGAATCTCATTCTCATTTGAAGAATGAATCAATTGTTGTGGTTGTAATTGTCTTGATATAGAATTAAATCTATTTCATCAAAATAGCATCTCTTGATTCAATAACCGTATTAATTGAAATTGAATCATTTGGTTCAATTACTATGAACCTATATGCCTTGCTATTATGTGCATAACCTATAAATATGCATTCAATTCCTCTTTCACCTAACTTTTTACGTTTAGGTGTTGGAACTTTTACAATAGCTCTACAACCCAAACCTTTAAATAATTAAGGTTTGGTTTCCTTTTCTTCCATTGTTCATAGGGGGTTATTTTAGTTTCCTTATTAGGAACTCTATTCAATATATGACAAGCTGTTAGAACAGCTTCTCCCCGAAAACCCTGTCCAAGACCTGAATATGATAACATTGAATTTACCATTTCAATCAAGACTCTATTTTTCCTTTCAGCTACACCATTTTGTTGTGGTGTGTAAGGGGCTGAAACTTGATGGACAATTCCAGTGAGTTCAAAATAACTTGGATTATAGTATTCTCCACCTCTATCCGATCTTAAGCACTTGATAAATGATTCACACTGAAGTTCAACTTCAGATTTATAAACTTTAAATTTATCAAGCTCTTCATCTTTTGAATGCAATAAATATACATAACAATATCTAGAACAATCATCAATAAAAGTAACAAAATATTTCTTTCCACCTAATGTAGGAGTATTATGCAAGTCACATAAATCACTATGTATCAAATCAAGCAATTTTGTTTTCCTTTTAACCTTAGGGAAAGGATTTCTTGTAATTTTAGTCAACATACAGGTATTGCATTTTTCAATATTATTATTAAAAACAGGAATTAAATCTAATTTATACATGTCATTCAATTTTCTATAATTCAAATGGCCTAATCTATAATGCCACAAACAAAATGATTCAACCATATAAGCAGAAATAGTATTTTTATTCTTATTAATAATATTAAGTTTGAACATGCTTTCATACATATACCCTTTTCCCACAAAAATTCCTCCCTTAGACAAAATAAACTTATCTGCCTCAAAAATAAGTTTGAAACCAAACTTATTCAACAGACTTCCAGACACTAAATTTTCCTAACTTCTGGTACATAATATACATCATTTAAGGTTAAAACCTTTTCAGAAGTGAATTGTAGTTCAACAGACCCTTTGCCTTTAATTGTTGCAGTGGAAGAATTTCCCATGTACAAAACATTGTCATTTTCACATTGTGTGAACTTCGTGAACATGCTTTTGTCTTTGCACACATGTTTGGTTGCTCCGGTATCAATCCACCATGTATTATCATCTTGTGCCATATTAATTTCAGATATCATTGCAACGAACTTTTCGTTATTATCAGCCTTAGAAGATGATTTCTTCTTTAAAAATCGACATTCATTCTTGAAATGTCCCGGCTTTCCACAATGATAGCATGAGCCCTTTTGTTTCTTTTTGAACTTAGGTGCTCTATCAGTCTGATTGAACTTTCTCTTGAATGGTTTAGTAGTCTGTACTTCCTCCGTAACATGTACTTTGGCATTTTCAGAATTTAGGTTCTGATCTTGTTTTCGATACTCTTCTTCAATACGAAGATGATTTGCCAAAGCCTTAAGAGATATTTCCTCTTTCTTATGTTTTAGACTTCTTTTAAAGTCTTTCCAAGATGGAGGAAGTTTGTCTATTATGGAGGATACCACAATCATTTCATCCATTTTCATATCATATTGCTTAAATTGATTCAGCATCTTTTCAATATCACGAAATTGTTCCATAACAGAACGACCATCAACCATTTGATAATTATTGAAACGACTGACAAGAAATTTCTTACTTGTAACATCTTCGGTCATGTATCTTGCCTCCAATTTGTCCCATAATTCTTTAGCGGTGACGTCGTTTTGGTAGGTGTCGAACAAACCATCAGATAAACCATTCAATATGTGGCCCATGCACATGTAATCAGCATTGTCCCATTTTTGTCTTTCTCGGGTTGCAGCAACAGATTCATTTTCATTCTCTTCAGGTCTTGGAGTATCCAAAACATAAGCAATCTTCAAAGTTGATAACAAAAAGTGCATCTTTTTCTGCCATCGTCGAAAATTGCCACCATCAAAACGATCAAGTTTAACAAAGTTGGAAGCCAACTCCTTAGTGTTCCACTTTCATGTGTTGTGGTAGTCATCATGAAATATAACCTTAAAATTGTTAGTACAAAACTCCGGTAAGGAAAAAACTCGAACACACGATCGGAACTCGAAAAGAAAAAGAAGAAATAGGACAGGCTCCAAGGCGTGTATCAAGCCACTATCTTTAAGGTTATATTCGCCCCCACTTATCTTCAGTGTGCAAACGAGTTCCAAGAAAATTAACCTCGAGGATACAATGAAGCCAATGACTATTTGCGTTTTGCACTGACGAGAATAGTCCACTATGCACTGAGTAATGTATAACAAAAACTCAATTTCTACAAAGGATTTCTGCAGCAATACTTTATAGAATAATCTAATAATATTAGAAAATGAAGGAAGAGAAGAAATAATATTAGAATTTGTTGATATGATTTACAAATGAAATCCCATTCCTATTTATAAGAATTTTCATGTCTCTTCATAGAGACATCTTTCAATAGGTGTCTTTATGAATAAATAAATAATAATAATTATTCATTTAATTTTGTAACTATTCAAATAATATTTTTGAATAGTTATAATTCTTTTTTAAAAAATCAAATGATATAACTTTTGACTAATGACCAAAAGTTTTATCTTTTGATTAATTACACCCATTCATTTATAGTTATTGGGATACTATAAATATTTGAAAATATTCCAACAATTACTTCCAACAAAATCAGGAATTTTAGGTGACAGCTGCGGGGAGGAACTGGGATGTGGTATATTCAATTTAAAGTCAGAAAGCTGGAGGAAGCTCTCTCCAGAACTGCAGCTTTGTCCATCTGAAGGGGTGAAGGATCTAGCACCAACAGCCATGACAGGTGTACCAATGGTTGAATGTTCAAAGTCCCACGAATTTTGCAGTCTCAGTTTAGGGTAATGAGGATCTGGACCTGCCTGATGGAGGACATGTAGAACTAGAAGTTAAACTTTGTATGTAGAAGTGAACTTAAAAGAAGCATCAAATGCTATAGTAATTCACACAAACCCATATTTTCACTGGTTTTTCATCTTCAGGACTTTCATTGGTTACCGCTTGTCGCAGATTCTCAACCTCAGACCTAGCAAGTTCTCTTTGCTGTTTCAGTGTGGCCACCTCTTTCTTTAGCTGCATGAAGCATGCAGGAAAAGTCAATAATTCATTATTTTATCTATATTCTTGAAATAAGGATGAATTTGAAATTTTGGCAGCTAAAAACTATTATGTAAGAAATGTCCACCTGCCAGGCTTCTAAAACTATTCAATGAGTGATGCAAGAGAGTGAGGAGCAATGCAACTCGAACCTTTTCAATCTCGAGGTCTTTCTCTCTTAGCAATGCAGCAGAATCAGAGGAAATCTAAGTTGTTCTTGCACTTCTTAGCTCGTTCTCTAGTCTAGCCAATTCTCTTTGCAGTTGTTTCACTAATGCTTTATCCAACATGACCACATTGACTTGTGCATTGGTAGTCACTTCTTTAGCACAACTTGCAAATAAGAGGGTGTTTCTCGATTGTTCAACATGACTTCTTGCTGGACTCATGGTGCAAATGATAGCAGTTCTAGCATTGCCTCCTAAGGAAGACTGAAGTATACGGGTCAGCTTTGAATCTCTGAACGGAATATGCCCATTTCTTCCCTTGCTGCAGTCAAATATAAGTTTATAAGACGATATGGTAATGATTGCTTGGTTCAATATATAATATAAACAAAATTTTGATAAGCTAACCTCAGCTTACGGATAACAGTTCCTAGCGTTAATAAACTGCGATTGATATGGCAACCTTCTTTCAGCCTAGCACCAGCTGATAATGTCTGAGATGCACGCTCACTTCCTGCAAGATCAACAAAATTCTAGACAATAAAAAATGAGAACATCAGTTTCTTTCCCAATATCTGTTGTAACAACAAATCCTTGACTGAAAAGTATATATTGTTCATACCACAGTGGCTGCAAGGGTACTTGATTTTCCATTGCCTAAAAATTCTCGTGCAGAACTTTCTATCATCTGATGAGTGACATAACCACATGAATAAAGATTAATAACTAAAATAGAATATAACCATTGTCGAGTGAACAATATCTTAAAGTTTCGCAATGAAACAGAAACCATTACCACTCTCAAATTTTGATGGGATCTAGAGCTTATCTCGTTCAAAGAAGTCTCGCCTATCTGTCTTTGAGCTGCCGATATGCACCAAGACATGCTTAAAAATACAGTCATGAGCGAGTTAAAGGGAGACTGGTTGAGACAATTTGTTACCTTCACACACAGATAGAAGCTGTTTAAAATGATTCCAGTCCTGCAGTGTTTCTTCGGTGAGTTTCTCAACAACGGTCCCCCTCTATCAAATTGGCTCTGTTAGTGAGATAGTCCATAAGATAACTAGTTCCTTATAAACAAATGACTGAACTCACTTCTGGATCATCTAGAAGCCTAAGGGGAGTGCTGTCTGCACTAAGGAGGTCTCGGACAGATTCATTATAAATCTCCATGGCTGAGAACTTCAGGATAAACTCTCTTTCCTTGTGCTACAGAAAAAGTATAGTCTGTTTTTAGTCAAAGGGAGACACACAAAAGAAAAGAAAAACTAGAAGTGAGCAACAAAACTGTTGCATCTTCATTACCCTTTGTATGTAGTCATATATATCTGTCATGGCATACTCGGTAATTCCAATCATCGTATATGTCTTTCCGCTGCTTGTTTGTCCATAGGCAAAAACACTCGCTGAAAAATAGTTAAATGTTAAAGAATTGAGAGGGGAGATCAGGAAGGTATGGGGAGTCTAAAAAGTGATGCACTCACAGTTTATACCGCTGACAACTGAAATAGCAACTGCCTTTGCTCCTGCTTCATACACTTGCTGGTTGGGGCAATCAGGGCTAAAAACTCGGTCTAAAATCGGCAGACGACCCATGAAATGAAAAGAATATCACTATTAGAAAATGCTGATGTCAACTCCATACATGATAAAAATGCCAATAAATGATAGACTGCGGAATGCAATCAAACATACAATAACTGAAATCTGAACTCTTACCAAAAGTATAGGCAGTTGGGTACATTGATCTCTCGGAAACCGAAAGGCTGTTCCGGTATATGATTGTGTTATCATTGATGCATTCCCAGTCTGATACATCTTGCCTAGCTATTTCCTTGTAATTGAGAGGGCGTAAACGAACCGAAACGAAAATTCTCTCCTCGCAGCCTGCTGGCTCTTGCATTTGCTCTTCTCCACCATCCATCCCCATCTCTCAACTTCCCTCACCAAAATTCAAATTGCTACAAATAATACCATTAAAACATCAACAACGCTTGCTTCTTTACTTTAGCTCTCTATCACTAATTCAAACGGTTTGACAATGAAGCTTCTGTTGGTATAAGGACCACCCAACATCATTGTCCGAAATCAACAAACTAATCATGGGTTAGTGCTAAATTAACCCAACATTTGTTTTTCTTCAGTAGCTTGTCTCAACCCAGAAACCACACCGCCCCATGTCAATGTAAACACAAATTACTGGTGAAAAGAAATTGTGCCCTTTATCACCGGCTACAATAATTCTTTAAGTCAACAACCATCTGGCCAGACTACTTAATTAGAGTTTTTAATTAATACAAGACTTTGGACTGTTCTAAGACACAAGACTTTGGATTGTTCCAAGATGGTCTCTAATTACAGACTGTCAAAGTCAGATTCTCACACTATTTAAAAACAGAGTCTTTTGAATTTAATAAAAAAAAAGAAATTAAAATTAAAATAGTTTGAGAAATAAGAAGTTTTTACCTTGGGATTGAAGGGTGTTTCAAGGAATGTTTTGATATTTCCCTCAAATTCCAAATGCAGAGCTAAAGAAACAAAATTGAATATCCTTTCTGCACAAGTTCAACTCTTTTTCTTACTTCAAACTTCAAACAGCTTTCACACCAGGCTGCATTTGCATGCAAACAAAAGAAAAAGGAAATTTCTATGACAGAAATGTTTAAAAAATAAAGCAAACAGAGAGTGAAAGAGAAGGAAATTCATGATGTTAAATTCTCTTAAGAGGGAAGTTGGGGTTTTTAATGCAAAAAAGTTAGTGAGATATTGATGTGGTTATGGCGTCTGCTTCTTTGTTTGATTGTTAGTTGATTTTGGAAGCTGCTCTTAAAGTGAAAACATAATTAATCTTTGAATTAAAACCAAATGAAAAATGCTTTTTCATAACAGAAGAAGGTGATGAGTATACAGTTTTGGCCATTAAAGCAAAATTAAAGCTGTACCTAATTTGCTTAGCAACCAAGCCTTGTTTCTCATTGCATTAAATTATTGCTCAAGAGTTCCAGATAAAACTAGCTTTTCTAAACCAAAAAGAAAAAAGTTATTATAAAATGAATCTAAATTAGATTCCCATCTTTGAGTAAGTGCTAAAGTATATGATTCACGAAGGTTGATGGGTTCAAATTTGGTACTTAGCCTGCACATGGCAGGGTTTTATTTTTCCTTTTTATGTTCTTTCTACATTAAACACTTTTCCATAAAAATGGCAGTAAAAACACAAAGCATCATGTTTTAGTCATCTCTACCAGTTTGAGATTTAAGTGTTGGAGAATTATAGATAAAAGCAGGTATTATATTTAATTTATATAGGAAAAGTCTTCACTTATTTGCTGACTTTTAGTCTAATGTTTTTATTGTCATTGGGATTTTTCTTCCATGCAAAACACAGAGGCAAACAAAAGCTGCTAAAGACAGAAAGCATGCAGGGGGACCCCTTTGACCGAAACCCAAAGATTAATAATTGCAGCAACCCCAACCCATGTGGTGAGAAAAGCCATTGCTTAGCATATTCCACTCCTCCAAAGATGAATGGAGGCCCATGCATATGCTTGTGTTTCTGAAATAATTTGTTGGCAAAGAACCTTAAATTTGGTATACCAAATGTCATTATTATATAGTTTGTAAGATTTGTGTTCTTAAAAAATTAGATTACATGCATGTGCTCTTCCCATTTTTATTCCTCAACACAATGCCTTATCTCTCTCTAAGAAAGAAAGTTGAAAATAATTTCTTTTCTGGGTACAATTACAAGAATAGAGCATTCATTTATTTCTTCGTTTTGCTTTTGTAGCACATGGTTTCAACATTATTGAATTATGTGTATGGATATATGTTTTCTTTTCATATTATCCTATTCCTTGAAATGCAAATAAACCCAACCAACATTGTTTCAAACATATGGATCAGAATGTTGTATAAAAGGCTTTGGTTCGTTTAAATGAAATAAAGTTGGAATTAAATAGATATTGGATTTGAATTGAAAAGAGATGCAATACGAATGGTTATAAATGATTTTGATAATGCACTTTAACGCACTCAAATTCATATTCTTTATGTACTTTTAGGTAGCACTTTTGCACTCTAATAGAACTTGGAAGCCGACCAGAAATGGTTAAAACTTGCTTGTAATTATGATAAACAGCCGTATGTTTGTGAAGATTAAATAAAGAAATGACTAGTTGTTAGATATTTAAATTAATCTGATTTAGCTTCCCACTAATATTTTCAAAAGTCCTTTCAAATGTTGATGACAAGATGGTGATTGTTTGCTAGTTTATCAAAATAACATTCATATTTGATTATTAGCATCCATCTTTTGCTTTGAAAACATTGTAACAACCATATAAGTTTGGCAACAATTCTTTCTTAGTAATTGGGTTACCATTGTCATTATTTTATCACCAAAACCAAAGAATAAAGATGGCCATGAAGTATCGTTCAAGTCTTGCATTGCATCTAATCAACCTCTATAATATTGTGATTCTATCCATTGTTTCGGATCTGTCTTGATTTGTTTTTGTTTTTTAGCTTCTTGTTGCTTGTATTTCCTTTTGTTTTTTTGGCATATCGGTCAAAGAAAAATATCACCTTAAATAGAAGATGTAGAGGTACTCAATCATGTGGGGTTCATTGGCTACAAAGATTGGTACATATCAGTCTGTTTTGGTTTCAATATTTGGTGCATAACATATGAAGTGAGGCCCCAAGCCCTAGCCTGGCAAATGGCAATGGTGCCTGAATTTGGAGGGCATTTCAAATAAGGTTTTTGTGGTGCGCGTTAAACCCTTGACTACTTCACTACATGACATCTCTCCTTCATTTTATAGTTTCTTATGTGGTCCAATATAGCTTCGTTTGTATTCGCACATTTCTTTTGAAAGTAACATCTTTTAAATATGCCAATTGAATCTTAGTTTGATTGGTATTGATATCATTTTCAAAGAAGAAAAACATAAATTCAAACGCGTTAAGGCGTATTTATTCTTCTATTTACAAGAAAAAAAAGATCATGAATAATTATACTTAAATATGAATCTTTCTAAACTTGTAGACTGAATAAATAAATTTTTTTATGGAATAAATTAATAGATATATGAGCAATATGATTGTAGAGGAGGATTTTGGATTTAATAAAGGAAAACATAAAATAAAGATGTGATGACAAGTGTCAATATTTGTATGAAAGAGAGTGGAATCCCTATTTCTTAAATGATTAATTGCAGCCTATGGTGATGTGAATTAGGTTGATGATCAATATTAGTAAAAATATATAATTAAAGAAAAAGAGAGAGGTACATAACATGGAATTAGTGGAACAGGTAGCCCTTATAGTTTTCAACTTGGGTGAGACATACAGGTGGGTTTAATTCGTTTGCACATGCTAATCCAACCAATAATTACATAGGTGACGTTTCTCCAAATTAATACTACAAACTTCACATCACTCACTTTCCAACTTCACTTTGTGTAAAAATTTAAATGTTAAAATATATTATAATTTTTTATATTAGGTATACATTTAGAATTTATTCTCTTATTTTTATATTCAGTCTTTCAAATTTAAATATTTAAATTTAGTTGTTACTTATGTTAAAATTATTCTGTTGAATTCACTGATGTGATATTTTGAAATTTTAAAAAAAAATTCACTTGGTTGCCATGGACAATAAAAATAACATCGAAAATATTTATGTAGATTTTTTAAAAAAAAAAGACAAATAAGAACTCGTCATGATAAAATATTTTTTTGTGGAATAGAATTCTTAAGAAAATTTGACGTCAACATTTTAATTGAAATAGTTAACAATATTAACTATTTAGGCATTACAAAAATAGATGGATCAATTTATATTAAGAATTAAAATATATAGATTAAATCTCAAGTTTCAGAATAATATAGGGGTCAAAATTAAAATTTGACAATTGTCTTATAATGTAAAAGAAAAAAAGAAGAAGAACAAGATAAACCCGAAAGACATAAAAAGTCATGTGTCAGCCGCCAATACCCTTAATGTTAAAATTATATATAATAATGTAACATTTTAATAAAAAAAATTATTTAAACTAATTAATAACATTAAAATTTTAATTTTTATTAAAAATTAGATGTTCAATTTAAATATAATAAAGAAATCAAAACTAAAATTTAACTATATATTTTGTATAACGTTAGGAAGAAAAGAACACCATACTCACGGCCCACGTGTCAACAAAAGGAAGGCCTTTACATATTCCGTTTACACATTTGCTCTTCTCCCGGAAATGTTTCATTAAAAATAAAATTTATTAAACAATTTCATAACTATAAAAATATTAATAAAATTACTAGTAATTACATTTGTATACTTAATTTTAATTTTTTCTAAATGATAAATATAATTCTAATTTTATTAAATTAACTTTTAAATTTTAAATTATACAATAAATTTCAATCATTCGCTATTTATTATTATCATAAAATATATATTTCTTACTCTCTTTTTTTATGTATAGATAAAAAATAAAAATAAATGTTACATTTAGTAATATTATCATAATATCTCCCCAGTTTTCTACACTTGTACAATTAAAAATAGAATATTTCATTAATTAAATTCTTAAAAATATTAGAATTTATCAAATTATTTTTGGAAAGAAGTTTAAGTTTATATAAAATGGATATTCAATTTAAATATCAATTTCTTATGGGTAATTAATAAATTCAAATATCTAAAATATTTTAATTAAAATTAAAATGAATTTTAGTCATTTATATTCTTTGATTCATATTTGTATGTAGTATAAATTAATCTCAAACAATAAATTTATTATTCGAATATGAATTATATAATTCATTAATGCTCCGTTTAGGAATGGATTTGAGAATTTAAATTTTATTTACTGCGTAAATGGTAAATATAAAATGCATATATATTCAATTTAGATTCAATATAATATATATTAAAAAGTTATGACAACATGAATTTGTAAAATACAAAACTATTTTAAGAATTTCAATTTAACATTAATGTTACATTTTTAAATGGTTTACTATTCAATTTATACTATTTTCGAAATTCAAATTCCAAAATTTTAATTCTGAAACGCTACATGAAGTAATATATCGAATGATGTCAAATATTTAACCTTTTATTATATATTTAATGACTATATATATTTATATAAATAAAATTATATATTGTCTCAGGATTATTGTATTAGTTATATATATTTTTTAGGTTGTGTGTATGGGTGTGGAATTAAACTATTTGGACTAACTAATAACGTTATAAAAATAAGGGAAACAAATCATGATAAATTAATGTGTAGGGACTAAATCTCAAATTTAACTTAATAAAGGCATCAAAATTGAAAATAAACCATTACCTTACAATGACAATGTCCTACCTCCTCTCTTAACAAAATGAAGGCACTTAGTTACTAGAGTTGTACATGGATTAGGTTGGGCCGGGTCGGGTCACGTTTTTGTTGGACCCTTACAAAATTTTAGGTCCTATTAATAAGTCCAGACTCGGTTTGTCACAAAAAATGGGTCTAAATTTTTGTCTGAGCCCGGACTAGATAAAAATATTAAAACACGAACTCGATCTGGCCCGTTTATAATAATTTAGTTTATTTTATTTTTATATATAAATATAAAAATATATATAATACATCAAAAACACTAAAAATATTAAAATAAATGTTTCCCAACAAATTGAAAATAAAATTTTAAAAAATATTTATACTTAAATAACACTAAGATAGGTGTAACCTAATAAGCAAATGCCTTTAAAGTAGTAGCAAAATTAACAATAAAACAAGAAATATACAATATCCAAACAATAATAACATACTAGTGAAATGACAGCAAAACAGTGGAAAAACGGCAACAAAACTGTAAGTTTTTTTTTTTTGCAAAGTCGGACCAATCCCGAGCCCAAAACACCTTACCTGAGGCTTGACCCATTTTCTAAACGGGCCTTAATTTTTTTATTCAAGCCCATTTTTCAAGCCTATATTTTTGTCCAAACTCTCCCAATTTTCAAGCGGGTCTTTAGGTGGACAAGTCTATTAGTTAGTACCTTCATTTTATATATACTAGTATGGTTTGTAGTCCACACTTCGTCTTAGGTTGATTACTTATTTGTAGTCCCTATATACTTCATACATTTGGAATTTGGTCCTACCACTTTTATTTTCAAGAATTTAATCCACTACTTTTCAGATTTAAAATTCAGGTCATGTTGTTACCGCCATTAAATTTCTTCTATTAAATTCTCTGAATGACATTTTGAATTTTTTTTAAAAAAAAATTCACTTGATAGTCATTTAATAATAAAAATAATGTTGGAAATATTGATTAGGATTTTTTTTTAAAACACTCATTCAAAAATGTCATGATAATTTTTTTTTTCTATTGGAGTAGTGTTCTTAAAAAAATTGACATAAGCATTTTGATTGAAATACTTAACTATATTAGCTATTTAAACTAATTAACTACATTATATAAGTGAAGAGACCAAATTATGTCAAAATTTAAAGTATATTAATTAAATTTCAAGTTTTAGCATAGTTTAGGGGCTAAAATTGAAATTAGACCATTATCATATAATGTACAAATACAATGTAAATTTAGAAGAATATTTGAAAATGGGATGCTATGTCTCAATCCCTAAAACTCTTAGGGCATTCAAATTATATATAACCATGTGATATTTTAGTCAAAATATCGATAATATTAACCATTTAGACTAGTTTATAACATTTTAAAAATATAAGAACCAAATTATGTTAGAAATTAAATTATAGATATTAAATCTCAAATTTAGGCATAAATAAAAAGAATGAAACTAAAATGGAATCATTTTTCTAAAATGTAAAAAAAATAGAAGAAGAAAAAAAGAAAGCGCCCATTATGGAAGTGCCACGTATAAACAATGGAAAGTCTTTTGTACCTTCCTTTTAGATATATTAATATGGTTCTCGGCCCATGCTTTGCTTTAGGTTAATTATTTATTTATGTCAAATTATAGAGTAAACATTTAAAAGTTAAAATAAGTTATAAGTCTTTATACACTTCGTACATTTGAAATTTAGTCCCCTACTCTTATTTTTAGGAATATAATTTTTTTTTATATTTTGGATTTAAAAATTCAAGTTTAGTTGTTACCATTTGATTGCCTCCAAACGTGTGAGCATTTAGAGTAAAATTGTGCAAATAAATATATATAAATTAAGTGTGGTATTTGTAAGTGAACAAGTCAAATTGTAATAGAGTTTTGTGTTACAACAAAACACTTCGGAAAGCATTCCGAGGATCGTACCCAAGGGGTTGTAGATTGGAGAAATTTATTATTAAATTAATTATTGTAAATAATTACTAATATAATCGATTTACAAGTTAGTAGTACGAATCCAAATTAGAATATTAATTAAACTAATTAAATTAATTACCCTAAATTAACCTAATGAAATTTTCTATTCCTAGTGTTGACGATGCAAACTCTCAGCCTATGATCAATTAAATCCCTAATTATTAATTAAAAAATTAATTACCCTCAACTGAATTGTTTACCTCCCTTAGCTAAGAATACCCTATCGATTTCATCTTCACTAAAGACTATCACCTAAGTCACCCTCTCGGTTTCTTCCTAGACATATGGATATCGTCTCGGTCTCACCGCTTGGCACAAGTTATACTCAGCAGGCTACCCCCTCTCGGTCTCACTTGTCCCAATATTCTATTAGGGGTGTCACTCCCTAATATACTAAGTACTCTTGAATAAACACTCAATTTTAGATAAGTAATTACTTATTTAATAAATTAGTTTCATAACCGAAACATGCAAAATATAAAGTACACACAAGATTTTATCCCAATATTCATACAAACATTAGTTGATCGGGCTAATGAAATATAAATAACAGAATAAACGAAAAGGATAAAAAATTGCTCATTGATAAATAATTGATGCGCAGTTCCGAAGCAATCTTCACTCGCAAACGTCTTTACATCGAAATAGAAAAGTTTCGATTAAGTGAACATAAAAAGTAAAACTAAATAAAAACAAAGTAAATAAAATTGTCTAAGTCTAACTTAGTCTAACCCCTTTTCAGGTGACCTTAAAGTGACTTTTTTTTGAAACAAAAACGACCACAATGGTCAACTCAATTTATTAAGAAACATCACGAATTACAGCATCGTGGATTTCCGGCTGATAATCCATTTTGAACAAACAATTTTTGGCCTCACTATACATTTTTTTTACAAATTAAATGGGCTACATTATTACAAGGCCGTTCGTTCCAAATTAAACTAGCAGATTTAAAGAAATTGAAGGCTGCTGTGCATTCCTTAATCCGTGCGCCTATTATGGTGACGTCATTGACTACATTATTTAGTCTATTGACCAGCCCCACGTGATCTGTCTCAAAAAAGACATGTTCTTTTATATTCAACATGCGCGCCAGTTTAATACTTTCTTCAAAAGCCATACACTCAGCCTCTTCCACAGACAACCTACCCTCTTTGAAACCCCCACCGCCTCCTAAAACAAAACCTTCTTCATCTCTTATGATCGTCCCATACCCGATTCTGTTTTCACCAACTGTAGTATCAAAAATTATTTTAATGAAGTCCTTTGGAGGTTTTTTCCACTTTTTGTCCACGATGTTCTGCGAAAATAATGGTCCATTCAGCATGTTGCATATTCAAAATTCCTTGTTCAGTTTGCTGGCTCTTTCCCATATCTGCTGAGCTTCCTCTTCTTTTCCCCTGAAGATGTAGTTATTCCTGTTGTTCCAGCAGTTCCATAATGTTGTCATCAGATCGACCATAACTCTCTTGTCAAGGATACGCATCAAATCTTCCAGCCAATCAATGCAATGATCATACTTCTTAGAAATAAAGCTCCTGGACCATCCTCCTATCGAAAGAACAGCTCTCGAAGTTGGGCAATCTTTTAACGCGTGTAACAGCGTTTTGGTTTCTACTCCACATCTTGGGCATCCCTTGTCAAAACCCTGTCTGATTGTGGCAATGTGACTATTCGTAGGGAGGATTTCATGCCCCATCCTTCACGAAAAAACACGGATCTTTGATAAAGTGTCGAGCTTCTATAAGGCTTTCCAAAAGAACCTGTGAGGGCCATATCCCATCTCTTTTAACAACATCCAAGAGTATGCAGGCTTTGAAGTAAAACACCCATGAGGGTTATGAAACCATATCATTTTATCAGCCTGGCCCTCATCTCTAATGGGGATGTTACAAATCTTGTCACCCCGGTCTTGTCCATACACTTTCTTAACTTTGTTTGCATTCCAACTTCTACTGTCCGCATGCCAAAAGTCTTTCACACTCTTTTCATTTTGGTTTAGAGTGTTGCTTGTAATAACATCCTCGTTGAGTCCTTCCATTCCCCAATTATCGGCCCGAATGTTTATCGTCTCGCCATTTCCAATTTGCCATCCAAAGCCATCTTTAAAAGCTTTCGCCGCTATCGCAATGCTTGACCAAGTGAAAGAAGCTTTGTCCACCTTTTTTGTATTAAAAATGTTGCCATTAGGAAAATATTTCGAAGACGAAACTTTGAAGCAGAGGGAGTCTGTGTTGTTTATTAGTCTCCCTACTTGACGCCCTAAGAGAACCATGTTGAAGAGTCGAACATCTCTAATTCCAAGACCTCCCATAGCTTTTGGTTTGCACAAAGTCTTCTATGGGATCATTGTCCAGAATCTTCCTTTATCTTTTCTCACCCACCAGGTTCTGCTAAACTTTGCCTGAATGTCACCAATAACACCTTTGGGAGCCAAGAAAATCGACATAGCATACGTAAGAATAGATTGGAGAACCACTTTAATGAAGACTTCTTTCCCCCAAAGGAGAGCAATCTATTTGTCCAACTGTTTATCCTGCAAGACAGTCTATTAAAAATCTCTTGGAAAGTCGTTTTTTTTTCTTACCAATTGGAATAGGAAGACCTAGGTAGTTGTTTAAATTTTCCACCACCGTCATGCCTAGGAGACCACTAAGAATTGTTCTCTGAACCCGTGAAGTGTTTGGACTAAAGAGGACCATTGACTTTTCAAAGTTAATCTCTTGACCTGAAATATTAGAGAATGTGTTAAGCACGTTAACAAGACTCTCCACATCACTCTTTTTATTTCTGACAAACAAAAGTGCATCATCCACAAAAAATAGATGATTTATTTTGGGACCGTCCCTACTAGCCCGAATGCCTCTTAAAATGTTATTCTCCTGAGCATGGATAAGCATTCTCGAAAGAGCTTCCATACAAAATAAGAACAAATATGGAGAGAGGGGATCCCCTTGTCGGAGACCCCTCTCAGGGATTAAAGTATCAGAAAGAGTGTTGTTGCATTTAACCGTATATTTAACAGAGCGAACACATTCTATAATTTTGGCAATCCACTTTCCATCAAATCCCATTTTCTTCATAATTGTTTCAATGAAGTTCCACTCTACGCGGTCGTAAGCTTTGCTCATGTCGAGCTTGACCACGAGCCCTTTATTCGGACCATTTTTAGAACTTTGAAGTTAATGGAGAAGCTCATACGCAATTAAGATATTGTCGTATATAATCCTCCCCGGCACGAATGCGCTTTGATTTTGGCTAATGCAACTAGGTAGGACAACTTTTAACCGATTGGCATACACCTTTGATATGATCTTGTAGACAAACCTACACAAACTAATAAGGGGAAGTTAGTAAGCTCACAAGGATCTCTAATTTTAGGAATTAAAATGATCATAGTTTCATTAAGACTAGAGATGTTTTTGTTTCCATTAAGAACATCATTGCATAAGCTAATAGTATCTATTGGATACCTACAATCTTTGACTTTTCAAAGATGAATAGTGGCAGAAAGTTGGCACCGAAAGGCACCGAAAGTAGAAAGTAAGATTAGTTGGCATGGGATAATTGCAATTTTGGTCCCTAATTGTATAGGGACATTGCAAGTTGATCCTTAAACCTCAACTATAAATAGGCCTAACCATTTCTTACTTTCTTCATCCCACACTTGCCATTCTCTACTTAAGGCAATTGTTCTCTCTCCCTATTTGTAAACTTTCACTTGTATTTTTGGAGTGAAATATATTTGGTAGTGCCCGAGGACGTAGGCAAAATTTGCTGAACCTCGTTAAAATTCTAGTGTTCTTTATTTTTGTTCTGCATATTTTGCAAGTGTCATTGTAGTGATTTATTGTGCTATTAAATTACGATAGAGGGATATTCTGGCTAGGAAAGATCTGGTATGTAAGCGATCCTCGTGATCCACCTCTCTTTCCTGGGAATTGAACTTAGTGTGATTTTTCAGTACAATAATTTTACTCTTTCACACGCTTCCGCGCAACAATTGGTACCAGAGCCAGGTTCGTACTTGGGGAATACGACCGTTTACGGTACTATTCATGTATATAGCACTATTCATGTATACAGTACTATTCACATATACGGCACTATTCACGTATACGGTACTGTTCACGTATACAGTAGTTGGGATTGAGGAGAAAAATGGCAGCAGCATCGTTATCAGCAAGGACTACTGTGACAAATGCAAAATTTGAAGTAGAGAAATTTGACGGTACCAATAATTTTGGTATGTGGCAGTGTGAGATCCTGGATGTCTTATGTCAGCAAGAGCTGGATATAGCCCTTGAAGAAAAACCTGACAAGATGGATGACAAGGAGTGGGCCAAGATCAATAGACAGGCGTGTGGTACAATCCGCCTATGTTTGGCCAAAGAGCAGAAGTACTCCGTCATGAGGGAGACATCAGCGAAGAAGCTGTGGGATACATTGGAAGAAAAGTTTCTAACGAAAAGTCTTGAAAATAGGCTTTATATGAAAAAGAAACTTTTTCGGTTCACGTATGCACCCGGTATGTCGATGAATGACCATGTGAACTCATTCAATAAAATTTTAGCAGACTTGCTAAATTTGGATGAGAAATTTGAAGATGAAGACAAGGCATTATTGTTGTTGAATTCCCTTCTTGATGAATATGATCATCTTACCACCACATTGCTTCATGGGAAAGATTCAATCACATTTGATGCAGTCTGTAGTGCGTTGTATAGATCTGAGACTCGAAAGAAAGATAAAAGAGATCACAGAGATACAACTGCAGAAGTCTTAACAGTAAGAGGTCGTTCACACAGCAGCAAACCTGGTAGAAGGGGTAAGTCCAAAGGGAGACCCGCCAAAGATGAATGTGCCTTTTGTCGTGAGAAAGGGCATTGGAAAAAGAATTGTCCTAAGTTACAAAAGGGCAAGTCTATTTCTAATGCATGTGTAGCGGAGCATGATGAGGAGTCAGACTTTAGCTTGGTTGGCATGGCAATGGCATGTCAAACGGATGAGTGGATATTGGATTCGGGATGTACTTACCATATGTGTCCTAATAAGGACTGGTTTTCTAGTCTTGAAGAACTAGAAGGTGGAGTTATTTTTATGGGCAATGATAGTGCCTGTAAGACAATGGGTGTAGGTACAATCAAATTGAAGAACCATGACGGCTCAATCCAAGTTCTGACAGATGTTCGCTATGTACCCAGCTTGAAGAAAAATCTCATCTCATTAGGGGCCCTAGAATCTAAAGGGCTCACAATCACTTTGAGAGATGGATTACTAAAGGTAGTAGCTGGGGTATTGACGGTGATGAAAGGCACTAGAAGAAATAACTTGTACTATTTAAATGGAAGTACAGTTATTGGATCAACATCAACAGCTTCTGCGAAAGATGCAGATTCAGAGGCTACCAGGTTATGGCATAGGCGATTGGGACATGCTGATGAAAAAGCTTTGCAGACTTTGGCGAAGCAAGGCTTGTTGAAAGGTGCAAATTCTTGCAAATTAGAATTCTGTGAACATTGTGTTCTGGGCAAGCAGACGAGGGTAAAATTTGGTTCAGCAATT
This sequence comes from Gossypium hirsutum, assembly GCF_007990345.1. Classification (NCBI taxonomy): domain Eukaryota; kingdom Viridiplantae; phylum Streptophyta; class Magnoliopsida; order Malvales; family Malvaceae; genus Gossypium; species Gossypium hirsutum. The sequence goes on from NC_053448.1 coordinate 10,914,396, forward strand.
CACAATACGAAAGGAATTCTGGACTATGTTCACAGTGATGTGTGGGGACCTACCAAAGTGGCTTCTTTGGGAGGTATGCACTATTTTGTCACTTTTCTTGATGATTATTCAAGAAAAGTATGGGTGTATCTAATGAAAAGAAAAAATGAAGTTTTGGATGCATTTCTGAAGTGGAAGAAGATGGTGGAGACTCAGACAGGTCGAAAGGTCAAACGACTTCGATCAAATAATGGTACTGAGTACAAAAATGATCCATTTCTACAAGTATGTCAAGATGAGGGCATTGTGCGACACTTCACTGTTCGAGATACACCACAGCAGAATGGGGTGGCAGAACACATGAATCGGACTATACTGGAGAAAGTTCGATGTATGTTGTCCAATGCTGGATTGGGCAAGGAATTTTGGGCTGAGGCAGTTACATATGCGTGCCATCTAATTAACCGATTGCCATCAGCTGCAATAAATGGAAAAACTCCTATGGAGATGTGGACTGGTAAACCTGCTACTGATTATGATTCTTTACATGTTTTTGGTTCCACTGCATATTATCATGTAAAAGAATCTAAGTTAGACCCAAGAGCAAAGAAAGCATTATTCATGGGTATAACTGGTGGTGTAAAAGGATACCGTCTCTAGTGTCCTGATACAAGGAAGATTGTTTTCAGTAGAGATGTAACTTTTGATGAATCAACCATGATGAAGAACGAGGATTCACAAAAGGATGACAAAACCAGTAGTACTTTGCAGCAGGTGGAGTTTGAAAAGGTTAATGATGATCCAGCTAATATTGAAAGAACAAATGATGAAGAAGTTTCGACCCAAGAACTTCTACAGCAACAAGATTCAATTGCATATAGGAGGCCAAGAAGAGAGATTCGTAAGCCTGCTCGCTTTGACGATATGGTGGCCTATGCACTTCCAATTGCAGATGATGATGTTCCTTCCACTTACACAGAAGCAATAAGTAACTCTGATGGTGTAAAGTGGAAGCAAGCTATGAATGAAGAAATGCAGTCTCTTCATAAAAATAGGACTTGGGAGTTGGTGAGACTGCCCAAGGGAAAGAAGGCAATTGGATGCAAATGGGTATATGCAAAGAAGGAAGGATTTCCTGGTAAAAATGAAATTCGATACAAGGCTAGATTGGTAGCAAAGGGTTACGCTCAGAAAGAAGGAATAGACTACAATGAAGTGTTTTCTCCAGTTGTGAAGCATTCGTCTAATCGGATTTTGCTAGCCTTGGTTGCGCAATATGATCTTGAACTAGTTCAGCTTGATGTGAAGACCGCGTTTTTACATGGTGATTTGGAAGAGGAAATCTATATGACTCAGCCAGATGGATTCAAGGTTGCTGGAAAAGAAAATTGGGTTTGCAAACTGACAAAGTCGCTTTATGGATTGAAGCAATCTCCGAGGCAGTGGTACAAGCGATTTGATCAGTTCATGAAAGGGCAAAGGTACACAAGAAGTAAATTTGATCATTGCGTGTATTTTCAGAAGCTACAAGAAGGAACTTTCATATACTTGCTCTTATATGTTGATGATATGCTAATAGCATCTAAGAGCAAAGTTGAGATTGAAAGATTGAAGACTCAACTCAATCTCGAGTTTGAGATGAAAGATCTAGGAGAAGCTAAAAAGATTCTCGGCATGGAAATATGTAGAGATAGAGCTCATGGCAGAGTTAGCTTGTCTCAGAAGCAGTATTTGAAGAAAGTACTACAGCAGTTTGGCATGAACAAGCAGACCAAACCTGTAAGTACCCCGTTGGCTTCTCATTTCAAGCTTTCTGCACAACTATCTCCTTCGACGAATACGGAACGAGAATACATGTTGCAAGTTCCATATTCTAATGCAGTGGGTAGCTTGATGTATGCAATGGTGTGTACAAGACCCGACATTTCACAGGCAGTTAGTATAGTGAGCAGGTATATGCATAATCCTGGAAAAGGACATTGGCAAGCTGTGAAATGGATTCTACGGTATATTCAGAAGACCGTGGATGTTGGATTACTGTTCAAGCAGGATAATACACTTGGTAAAGGTGTTATTGGGTACGTTGATTCTGACTATACCGGTGATTTGGACAAGCGAAGATCAACCACCGGTTATGTGTTTACACTTGCTGGAGGACCAATAAGTTGGAAGTCTACACTACAGTCTACAGTTGCATTGTCAACCACAGAAGCCGAATACATGGCTGTAACAGAGGCTGTAAAGGAGGCTATTTGGTTACAAGGTATGGCTAAAACCTTGGGGTTGGTTCAGGAGCATATTAACGTGCATTGTGATAGTCAAAGTGCTATTCATTTAGCAAAGAATCAAGTCTATCATGCACGTACAAAACATATCGACGTACGATTCCATTTTGTGCGGGAAATTATTGAAGAGGGGAAAATTTGTCTTCAGAAGATCAAGACTGCAGATAATCCCGCAGATATGATGACCAAGGTGGTAACAACAACCAAGTTCGAACATTGTTTGAACTTGATCAATATCCTGCAAGTTTAACAGTTGAAGAAGGCACTATCAAGTATTGTTGTCAAAAGTAGAAAGAATTGTGTGAAGATAAGATTATCCTAATCAAATCTTCAAGGTGGAGATTATTGGATACCTACAATCTTTGACTTTTCAAAGATGAATAGTGGCAGAAAATTGGCACCGAAAGGCACCGAAAGTAGAAAGTAAGATTAGTTGGCATGGGATAATTGCAATTTTGGTCCCTAATTGTATAGGGACATTGCAAGTTGATCCTTAAACCTCAACTATAAATAGGCCTAACCATTTCTTACTTTCTTCATCCCACACTTGCCATTCTCTACTTAAGGCAATTGTTCTCTCTCCCTATTTGTAAACTTTCACTTGTATTTTTGGAGTGAAATATATTTGGTAGTGCCCGAGGACGTAGGCAAAATTTGCTGAACCTCGTTAAAATTCTAGTGTTCTTTATTTTTGTTCTGCATATTTTGCAAGTGTCATTGTAGTGATTTATTGTGCTATTAAATTACGATAGAGGGATATTCTGGCTAGGAAAGATCTGGTATGTAAGCGATCCTCGTGATCCACCTCTCTTTCCTGGGAATTGAACTTAGTGTGATTTTTCAGTACAATAATTTTACTCTTTCACACGCTTCCGCGCAACAGTATCATTTCCCATGATCTCTTAATGATGCTTGAAGAAATTTCCCGATAAACCATCGATACCAGGGGCTTTATTCGGGTCTATCTGCTTAATAGCCTGAAGAACCTCTTTCTCCGTATAGATCATATTAAGCCATTCATTTGTTTCCCTCGTCACACACTCCTTCATATACCCCATCTCTTGTATATTAGCATTTTGACCCTTTGACCGAAACAATCTCACAAAATAATCTTTAACCACTTTACTTATGCCCTTACTATTCGTCACCCAGTTTCCTTCCGCATATTTAAGCTTCTCAATATTATTCTTCTTTAGTCGTCCAGTGGCTTTAGCATGGAAATACCTAATATTTCGATCACCCTCCCTGAGCCATCTTGACCGAGACCTTTGTGCCCAGTAACTTTCTTCCCTTACATAGAGAAAGTCAAGCCTTCTGCGAGTTTCCTTTAATGTCTTCCCACTTTCTTCTCTGCTGGCTGAGTCAATGACCAACTCTATCTATTTCTTCAATTTCCGTATTTCATTATTTATTTTTCCATATTTCTTACACTGCCAAGGACCAAGGGCCGACCTAACCCTTTCAATCTTATCCCTGTAATCAGTACCCTTCCTGTTCCAAGCTCTTTCAATAACATTTCTTGCTTCCTCATCACCGACCCAACAGACATCGAACTTGAAATACAATCTATTGTCTTTCGGATAATCTTTCAGTTTTCGACCCCATAAGTCTAAGATAATCGTGTCATGATCGGACTGGGTTTGTCTCACCACTTTGGTAGCTATAAACGGGAAATTTTCAACCACTGCCATCGAGGTGAGAAATCTATCAAGTCTCTCATTTATCAAACACCCCTCTTTCCTATTTTTTACCCAAGTAAACCATCCGTTATCAGGCTTAATATCCACCAGAGCCATATCGTCCAGGACTTATTTGAACTCATTCATCTGGGCCCTCACTCCCAAATCAACATCTTAGCACCCATTATGAAAGTGCCACGTATAAACAATAGAAAGTCTTTTGTACCTTCCTTTTAGATATATTAATATGGCTCTCGACCCATGCTTTGCTTTAGGTTAATTATTTATTTATGTCAAATTATAGAGTAAACATTTAAAATTTAAAATAAGTTATAAGTCTTTATACACTTCGTGCATTTGAAATTTAGTCCCCTACTCTTATTTTTAGGAATATAATTTTTTTTTTTGGATTTAAAAATTCAAGTTTAGTTGTTACCATTTGATTGCCTCCAAACGTGCGAGTATTTAGAGTAAAAATTGTGCAAATAAATATATATAAATTAAGTGCGATATTTGTAAGCGAACAAGTCAAATTGTAATAGAGTTTTGTGTTACAACAAAACACTTCGGAAATGTAATACCCCCTACCCGTATTTGTCGCCGAAATAGGGTATGAGGCATTACTAGATTTTACCGAATTAATTTTCCATTATTACGAGTTAAATACTATTCATTTATCGAAACATGTCATGACGTCCCTTGGATGGACCTCCGAAACCCAAAACATACATCGGGACTAAACCGAGACTATATCGAAATCATAATAATTTTTTTTATTTTTTTTAAAACTCAATATAACCCATTTATAAATTTCTAACCTTCCCTGCAATTTTAAACCGAGACCAATCCAACACAACCAATCCATTTCAACATATTTTCAAGATAGATTTAACATATTCATAAGATAACCTCATCACATACCAAAACCAAAATTTGTTAGCCATACCAATGGCTAACCATATATTCATTTCACATTAACATTTACTTTACTAGCTTAAACATGCCATTGATTTCCAAAATAAAGTTTCTTTATATACCGAGATTTTGAGGTTAATAGTGTGATACGTCTCTGACCGAATCCAACCTCCGAGCTCTTAACACTACAAAACAGGGGAAAAAGAAACAGGGTAAGCACTTTGTGCTTAGTAAGTTCATGTAACAAGAATTATACTTACCTAATATTTTCAATACAATACAATAAACATTCATACACCCATTCAATACATTATTCTCCTATCATGCACAAACTCAACATTCAAATTAGTCCAATAATTTCCATGTATCAATAATATATACCATGATTGATGAGCTCATCAATACCATGATTTCCATTTCCTTGTTATTTTTCCATATTTATTCCGTTGAATTTCTCAGAATTTCGATGGATTTTCAGGGGTACACTTTAGTGTACAAATCTGGGTCCGTCAATTCATATTCATGTGCGCACATTTCCATTTCAGAGAGCACACTCCCGCGAACCTCATCCTTAAAGTGGGATTACCAGTCTAGGCTAAATCCCCTTTAATATAAACTCATAGAGTATTGTCGGGATTACCAGTCAGGCTAAATCCTCTGCAATGGCAATTACTCTAATGAGCTTGGATCTGAATTACCAGTCCAGGCTAAATTTAGATCCTAATTCGGATTACCCGTCCGGGCTAAATCCATTTTCCACATATTCTTCGAGAGGGCTATATCAGGATAGGACCACCCGTCCAGGCTAAATCCTTTTTACCATCAATTCCTTTTCAGAGATCCATCGAATTTTCCTTCCATTCAACCGGAATTTCTTCCCCTTTTTATCAAATATATCAGTGTTTCATCAATTTTCATACAATGAACATTCAAATCATTTTCACATCAATAACAAACATTTCAAGCATTTAATAATATAATTCCAATTACACGAATTTACCTCGATACTTGTTCGTAAACAAAAAATTTACTAATCCTGAACTTTTTTTTTCCTCGATCTAGCTTCATATTTGAATTTTCTGGATCTAAATAAATAAATTTAATCATTAAACTAATACATTTCTTGTTCATATGTAACATTCTCTATAATTCCATTATTATTTATAGTTCATCCAAAGCTGTCTCCTTGAGTCATAGTCACTAAATTATTTATATCTTGAGCTACGGAACTCCAAATTAAGATCCTCTAATTTTTACAGAAACTAGACTCACATATATTCTTACCATAATATTTTCAAAATTTTTTGTTTAGCCAATAAGTACAGTTTATTCTTTAAATTTTCCCCTATTTCACTATTCGATAGTTCCGACCCCTCTTCACTAAAAATTAATTATCTTATTGTACAGAATTCAGATGATGTTCTCGTTTGTTTCTTTTGAAAATAGACTCATTAAGGATTTTAAACATATAAATTTAAGCCCCTAATTATTTTTCTCCAATTTTTTATGATTTTCCAAAGTCAAAACAGGGGAACCCGAAATCATTTTGACCTTGTCTCACAAAACCTATTATATCTCATGATTTACAATTCCATTGCTTACACCTTTAATTCAATCTCTACAAATTTTTGTTGATTTTTCAAAGTTAGAGTGATGCTGCTGTCCAAAACTGGTTTAGTGCATGATGTTAATTACCATTTTTCCCTTAGGCTTTCAGTAAATGATAATTTCATCCCTGCCCAATTAACCTCTCAATTGAGCTGATTTTTCCCAATTAACACTTTATTATATCACTTTAAACTACTTTATAACCTTTGGAAATCAGAATTTTAACACTAGACTTTAATTCCAAACCTTTTCACAATTAGGTCCTACAAATCAATTTCTTTTGAAATTACCTAATAAAATCATCCAATAAACAAATTAAAGCTTCAATTTCAGGCTATTTCATCATAAACTTCCAGCATATATTCATAGAAACTTTCAATTTCATTCATAAAATCAAAAACTAATGAATTTAGTAATAGGCCTAGTTGTAAAAGTCTTAGAAACACAAAAATTACAAGAAAAAGACAAGGATTAACTCACTTGGTGCAAAAATTATGAAAAACCAGCTTGAATAAACCCTTAGGACATTTTTGGCTGATGAGAATGCTGAAAAATAAAGAGAATTCTAGGTATTCCAATTTGGTCTCATTTTTATGTTAGTAAAATTTGTTATTTTCCCATTTTACCCTCATTTCACTAATTCTCCTGATTTTTCTCAGCTTATGCCGCCCAAAATATCTCCTTTTGGGCTTATTTACAATTTATGTCCCTCCTCATTTAACAATTGAGCTATTTAATCCTTCTAGTAACTTTTACACCTTTTTCAATTTAGTCCTTTTCACTTAATTGACTACCCAAATATTAAAATTTTCTAACGAAATTTTAATACCATATTACTAACATTTCATAAATATTTATAAAAATATTTTCGACTCGATTTTACAAGATCGAGGTCTCGATACCTTGTTTTTACCCAATTTATTCAATAATTTCTTTTTCTAACTAACCACTAAATCGGTAAAATTTTTCTATCGATATTTTCATACAATTTTCCTATCATATCAATATTCATGCAAAAATATTAAAATAAATTTCTCTTTAAATCAGATTTGTGGTTACGAAACCACTATTCTGATAACCTTGAATTTAGGCCATTACAGGAAAGCATTCCGAGGATCGTACCCAAGGGATTGTAGATTGGAGAAATTTATTATTAAATTAATTATAGTAAACAATTACTAATATAATCGATTTACAAGTTAGTAGTACGAATCCAAATTAGAATATTAATTAAACTAATTAAATTAATTACCCTAAATTAACCTAATGAAAATTTCTATTCCTAGTGTTGACGACGCAAACTCCCAGCCTATGATCGATTAAATCCCTAATTATTAATTAAAAAATTAATTACCCTCAACTGAATTGTTTACCACCCTTAGCTAAAAATACCCTATCGATTTCATTTTCACTAAGGATTATCACCTAAGTCACCCTCTCGGTTTCTTCCTAGACATATGGATACTGTCTCGATCTTACCGCTTGGTACAAGTTATACTCAACAGGCTACCCCCTCTCGGCCTCACTTGTCTCGATATTCTATTAGGAGTGTCACTCTCTAATATACTAAGTACTCTTGAATAAACACTCAATTTTAGATAAGTAATTACTTATTTAATAAATTAGTTTCATAATCGAAACATGCAAAATATAAAGTACACACAAGATTTTATCCCGATATTCATACAAACATTAGTTGATCAGGCTAATGAAATATAAATAATGGAATAAACGAAAGAGATATAAAAAAAACTACCAAATCACGACTGCTTACATCAGCATCTGTCAACATAACATCATAACTTAGCGTGCAAGAATTTTTGTTGTGCAGAAGCTGATGTCACGACATTGGGTTTCGATGTTGCAACATCAAGCTAGTGTCATGACACCCAATTCTGGTGTCGCAACACCGATGTTTGTTTCGTTCTAGGATTTTGTTTTTCAGTTCAAACTTCGGTGTTGCAACACTAGATTCCTATGTCGTGACATGATTGTCATCGTTTGTGTTTTGGGACCTAAAATGACACCTTGCACACTCAAATAACCTATTAGTCATTCTTGAGGCCCGAGTTGGGCTTACGGGTCATTAAAACACTAGAAAATGCATAAAAACTCTATTTTGCAATAAAATAAATCTAGGCTAATAAAACTGAAAATGTAATGAATAAACATAAAGTGACTTGAAATTAAGCTCATTAAGTGTAAAAAATAGTCTAATTTGCCAGAACGAATTGTGGCAGATCACCTTTTTTGAACACCAATCCTATTTTTCCAAATTCAAAATTAAGGGGGAGACCTTGAGGGAATTTTAGCTTTGGGACATTCTTCAAGACACTCAATAAGTGAAAGAGTGAAAGTCGTGAGATAGAAGTTTACACTAACGCAAGTTGGGCTAGAGAATTGACTAAAAGAATATCAACAAGTGGTTATTGCTCCTTTGTTTGGGGCAAATTTGTACATGGAGAAGCAAAAAGCAGTTTGTGGTGTCAAGTAGTGCAAAATTAGAATATTGTGCTCTTGCTTTGGGCATTTGTGAAGGAATGTGGATTTAGAGATTATTAAGAGAATTAAAAGTTTATTTTAATGACCAAATAAAATTACATAGTGATAGTCAATCTACTATGAGAATTGCTAAAAATCCAGTTTATCATGACAGGACCAAGCATGTGGAAATTGACAAGCATTTCCTTCTAGAGAAGGTTAACAATAGAATAGTCCAACTGAACTACATCCCTACTCAACTGCAACTTGCTGACATTTTTACCAAAGCCCTTCCAATAACCAGCTTCGATGAATTCAACTCCAAGTTGGGATTGTATAACATATACACCCCAGCTTGAGGGGGAACGTAGAAAAGAGCCAAATTAGCTTGTATATATTAGGATTTTACTGATATGTTGTAATCTGGTAGATTAAGATTTATTATTTAGTTTCCTAAGACAAGTAGGATCAGTCATTATTGATTTCTAATTAGATTCTTTCCTAGTTTATTAAGATTCTTAACTTTGTGGGATTGTCCTATTATCTTTCCTAGAATAATATACTGAAATGTCAGTATATAAGTTAGGTTGTATTTCCTTTATAAGAAGAAGAATTTTCCTGCACTAAATTTCTCAAATAATTTAAAAATACTAATTGAAGTCAAATGATTATATTTTAAATTTAAGTATAATAAAGAGACCAAAATTAAAATTTAACTATTTTCTATAATATAAAGAAAAAATAAAAGCAACATGATGCATCACGTGTCAATAAAGAAAAGCCTTTTGGACATTCCTTTTATATAGAATGATTATTTGTTTGTGTCAAATTATGAGTAATAATTTGAAGGTTAAAATATGCTCTAAGTCTCTATATAATTTGTATATTTCAAATTTAGTCCTCTTACTTTTATTTTCAGGAATTTAGCCCATCTACTTTTTAGATTTAAAAATTCAAGTCCAGTTATCACCATTATTAAAAATTTTCTATTAAATTATTTGATATGACATCGAAAATTTAAAAGAAAGAATTTGTAATAATGTAACAATAGAAATTACGTTAAAAATATTGATTACATTTTTTGTAACACCCCTAACCCTTATCCGTCGTCAAAACAAGGTTACAGAGCATTACCGAACTTTACATATTAAATACGAAGATTTCACAACCTTTATTATACATATCAGGAATCAATCATATAACACTAATTTTTTTCCCTTAGATGAGCCCTCGAGGCCCAATATACACCTTAGAAGTGAATTGGAACTAAACCGGATACTTAGGGAATTTTTCCAAAATCTAAAAAAAAAAATTCTTAGGAGCAGAGGGCATAGGCCCATGTGGCCGGCCGTGTGGCTCACACGGCCAAGAGACACGCACGTGTCTTCGACTGTGTGGGCATTCGATATGAGGCACACGGCCGTGTCGTGACCTGTGTCCTGACCAGTGTAACTCTCTGACTTGGGTCACACGGCCAACCACATGCCGGTGTGCTAGGCCGTGTGAAAGGTAAAGGGGTCACACGGCCAAGCCACACGCCCGTGTGCTAGGCCATGTACAAAAACCTAGGCATTCTATTTTGAAATTTTAAGGTGAAGGGGACACGCGGCTAGACCACATGCCCATGTGCCAGGTCGTGTGTCACATACGACTGAGACACACGCTCGTGTCTCTACCCGTGTAGACGAAAATAGGTCGTTTTATGGCCTCTTCTCTCACCCATTCTTGATTTCAACCTACACACCTCAAATTTCTTACATATAGGCCTTAACAAGAACTCTAAAGCAACCAATTCTTAACTTTAATATGGTCATATTATCACATATATAAGACAACTCACATATACAACTACTTTTATTAACATGGTTTATCAATTTATTCACTACTATGCTTAGGAATTATTCATTCATTAACCACACTAACACTTATATCAAACTTAACAAAACCATGCATATATAAGTTGACTTGAAATATAAACAAAATGTAATTCTTGACATTTACACAACCACTTCAACCCCTATACATGCCATATAAACCATAATATGTATAACAAAATCTATAGGAGCAAACTGAATAGTGTGGCCTGATGTGTTGATCCGATCCTTCGATTTCACTTTAATCTACAAAGACATTAAACAAACAAGTAAGCTTAATGAAGCTTAGTAAGTTCGTTGACTTTAAACATAAATCTTACCAAACATACTATAACAATTCATTTAAGTAAATCATTTCATATGCATTTCCTATCAATCACATCTTCAATTGATGAATTCACTTATTTCAGATCAATAACAATAATAACTTTAAGTTTTCAAACATTAATTCCATATACCACTTACCAACACTTGTTAAATCGGAGAACGTCTTACGGAAATGAGTACATCGTATTCTAAAGCCCGAAGGCTGTACAGAAGCACATAAGTGCTAAACGGAAACCATGAGGGTTGAACAAAAGCTCATAGGACCTAGACAGAAACCCAGAATGGTTAAACTGAAGCTCAGAGAGCTTAATGGAAACCTATTAGGGTTAAACTAAACTCATATGAGTTAACTGAAGCTCATGAGAGCTAAATGGAAAGTAAACACGAAAGTTCGCAACAAATACTGAACCTCAGTTTACTTGGATAAATTTTCGTCAATTCTTCCTTTGCCACATAACGATCGTACTCAATCTCGCGTTCCACTTTAGCCGAATAATTATTTCAATTCACAATTTAATAATATTTCATTTTTCAACAATATACTAAATACATAATATCATTCATCAATTCAATATAATTAATAAACTTTAGCCATACGAACTTACCTGGGTTAAAGTGTAGAATTTGTAGTAGTTTAAGGACTATTCTGCTAATTTCCCCTTTTCATGATTATCTACGGGCTCTTGATCTAAAATGTAAAATTATTCATGCATTAGCATATATTTCAGTTTCAATTCACTTTACAATTAGTACCCTTCAAATTTTGAAATTATACAATTAACCTAACTTTTACAATTTTTACAATTTAGTCCCTTACTAATTAGTCTACCAAATGAACTAATTTTTCTCAATTGACAATTTATCTAAGTATTCTAGGCTATCTTACAACCTTTGATACATAAAAGCTTAATAGCAAACCCTAATTCTTAAATTCTTCACAATCTAGACCTAAAATCAATACCTATCAAATTCACTTTATAAAATCATCATATAACAAAATTAAATCCCTAAATGCATATTAATTCATCACAAACATCCAACACTCATCAATGGTAACTTTTAAAATTACTCATAAAATCAAAAACTAATGAAATAGATAATTGGACCTAGTTGTAAAAGTCTAAAAAACACAAAAATTTCAAGAAAAGAGCAAGAATTGAACTCACATGATGTAAAAATATGAAAAATCAGCTTTTGGAGACTCTTATATGGTGTTTTTGGCTGAAGATTGATGAAGAAATGTCCAGATTTTCAATTTAGTCATTGTTTTAACTTTTACCTTAATTCCCAAATGACCATTTTGCCCCTAATTCATCCAATTTCAATATTTTTCTCTGCACATGCCGTTTCAGCCTTCTAATAAGTGTTTAATTGCCTTTTTGCTCCTCCCTCATTTACTATTTAAGCTATTTAATCACTATTTCTTTTTAACTAATAAATTTTGTACCTTTTTCAATTTAGTCCTTTTTATTTAATTAACTATCAAAACGTTAAAATTTTCTAACGAAAATTTAATACTAACTCAATGAAACTCCATAAATATTTATAAAAATATTTACGGCTCGGTTTATGAAATCGAGGTCTCGGTACCTCGTTTTCAAAACCACTTAACTTAATATTTTCTCCTAAAACACAAACCACTACTTCAAAAGTCTTCCTAAAATCACATTTAACTCATAAATACTAAATAATAAAATTTTTGAACTCCTTCATCAGATTTAGTGGTCTCGAACCACTGTTTTCGACACCACTGAAAATTGGGTTGTTACATTTTTTCTTAACAAACATTCATTCGAACTCGTCATGATAAACTATTTTTTTCTTATTGATATAGTGTTCTCAAGGAAATTTGACCTCAAAATTTTGATTGAAATATTTATCAATATTAACTATTTAGGCTTACCAATGACATTATAAAAGTAGAGGAACCAATTTATGTAAAAAAAAATGAAGTATATAGATTAAATCTCAAGTTTCAGCATAGTCTAGAGGTAAAAACTGAAATTTGATTAATGAGAAGTCATGTATCAATTTTTAAGACTATCAAGATATTCAAATTATATATAATTGTGTAATATGTTAATAAAAAATTAATTAATTAACTGTTTGAACTAACTAATGATATTATAAAAATATAAAAAAATTATGTTAGAAATTAAAATTTTAATGTTTTCAACAAAAGTAGAAAGGAAAAAAAAACCATGTGGATAGACCCACGTGTGACCAAAGGAAGGGCCTTATTTGATATATAGGCATATAGATACTCCAAGAAGCAAAAACAGCATTAGGGTTTTAATCCACTCCAGCCCTGTTAAGATAAGAGCATATATAGTTTGGTTACTTCAATAATTTAAGCTTGTTGTCGAATTTTAATATCATTTTTTAAGTTTAAATATGAAAACCCTACTTTATAACATGAAATCATTGTAGAATTTTATTTTTCGTTAGCTGACATCTATTTGGGAGGTTTTTTTTTATTTCTCAATGTATTTGCATAAGCGAGCGGAGTAATTAATTCTCTACCTTATGTAGGCTTATTAAAGGGGTAGATGTTAGTCACAAGTTTTGAAACTGCTCCATAATCTATTTAAGAGGCTTTAACTCTTTTTTTTAAGTACATTGATTTCGTTTTGAAGGATAAAATTGTCTATGATGGATCCAACAATATAGCTTATATTTGGGTTCATACTGACATTACTTCCTAGGGAAACATTTTTCTAGACAACTTGATTTTCAATTAGGGGTGAGTAAAACTTGATTCGATTCGAAAAAAAATTAAATTTCGAGTTATTCAAATTATTCGAGTTTTGAATTCAAATCAAGTTGAATTTTACAATTCAAATAACTCGAATAATTCGAATAACAGATTGGTGTAAATACCATTTTGGTCATTGTCAATTATCAAAATGAGCAATTTGGTCTCTCTCTCAACAAAAATTACAAAAAAAAATTAAAATAATTTTTAAAATTCAAAATATTTATAAAATATCCAAAATGTATACTTTTTAAAAATTATAATAATTTTAAAAAAGTTAAAAGTTTAAAATTTGGGATCTAAATAAGTTGATTAATTATTTAAGTTTATCATACTAAAGTATCTTTTTTTTTTCTTTGAAAAAGTTTTCAAATATATATGGTTTCAAATTTATGTGCTACAACATGGGATTAGTTATACTATAAGAGGATTTTAATTTGACATGTTTAATTTTTTAATTTAACTCGAATAATTTCACTCGATTCGACTCAAATTTCATTTTACTCAACTTAATTTGAAAAAATTTTAAATCAAGTTAAGACAATAAAATAGGACTCGTCAACTCGATTAACTCAAAAAAATTTCACTCGATTCAATCGAATGCTCACTCTTACTTTCAATCAAACATCCATACCGTTATCAATACGTATCTTATTGGGGATTGGAATCATTTTACTTCTTTATTCTAACAAAAAAATGTGTAAAGTATTAGGAAAACCCTTATATTTAGGGGTGGATTGCATTTCGACCCCACTACTAAAAAATAGGTAAATTAGTCCTTATACATTTCAAAACATGCAAATTTGTCCCTCCGTTAAATTTTATCTGTTAAATGATGACATTGAATGTTAATTTAAATAGTTAATTACTAATTTGGTCTCTTAACTATAGTTAAAATATAATTTAGATCTAATTTTTTAAAAGTTTTTCTTAACAATAATTTTACAAAGTTAAAAAATCTAAAAAATAAATATAAATTATTAAAAATATATTAAATATATTAAAATTTATGTTGAAACAAAATCAAACTCAAATTTATTAAAGCCAAAATTTACATTCAAAGAAGTTCTTCTTTGATGAATCATGGGGTTTTTTTTTTTGAAAAATGGAGCTCTCTTTCTATAATAGGGAAAATTTTTCCATTTTCAATAAAATTCTCGATTTGGTAAGAAGTAGAGGTGTCCGTGGGCCGAGCCGGGTCGAGGCTAGATCCAAAACAAATTCAAGCCTAAACCCATTTTTTAGTCGGCTTGCCCAAAAAACTCATATCACTATTAAAAAATTAAAAATTATATTTATAATTGATATTTTATATACTTTTATAATTAGATTTAAATTAAAAAATATTTTTATTATTTAAATTGAATTTGGGTTGGGCTAATCTAAGGTGTGAAAATCCTTGTCCAAGCACAACCCTAATCAGGCCAAGTCTATTGAGTCGACCAAGCTACCTGACCCTTGGATAGGTCTAATGAGAACTATCTAATGCAATGAAACACTAACCTTACCTATTGAAAAAGCTCTCTAATGTAGTTCTAAAAGCACCCATTCAATAAAATCATGATTTTATTACTATTGAAATACAATCAAACGAAAGAAATAACATACACTAAGATTTTGCTTCTCTTTGGCGATGAAGAAGAAAATGAAGACAATGAGCTTCTTTTGTTGCTTCTCCATCTCTGAAGATGTGTTGATGGTTTTGGGATTTTATTTTAAATTAAAAATTCATTTTTTATCTTTTATTTCTTTCCATAAATTTAAAATATTATTTTCTAAAATTTCAAAATCCATGAAGTCCTTGTTTAGAACCCATAAATTTATATTAAAAATTCAAAACCTAGAAATTGTTAAATCCAATAACTTAAAAGATTAAAGCTTGTTAGAGTATTAAACAATATAATATATTGAAATAGGAAAGTTTATAATAGCTAAGGGGATACAAAAATGAATAATCGAAATTATAAAATGGTGATTACACAAAATTGAGAGATACGAAAGTATAGGAGATGCGAAAATGAGTATTCATTAAAGTAGAATAAAGTAAGCATTAAATAAATTTTTATGTACCTTTTAGATGGAAGTATGGATGACAAAGATAAACTAAACATTAAGGAAAACATGAGAAATTTAAAAGTGAGTAATCAAAACTTTTAGTTGATTTTTTTCTCCAATCAAGTTTTTTTATTTATTTATGGTTTCAATCAAGCATGAGAAACCCTTTTTATTTTTTTAGGTTTTGTAAAACAGGGAAGAAAGCCTTGTAAAAAGACGATGGTTTATGGGTTTCGACTCGAAAGTTTGATCAATTTTTTAAAGATTTTTTTACATATATATTTTGAATTTTTATAAAATTTTTATTCATATTTTTAATTTTTAAAAATATTTTAACGTGAATTTTAATATTTTTAATAATTTATATTTATTTTTAATATATTTTAAATTTTTTTAAAAATTATTGTTAAGAAATTCTTTTGAAAAAAATTAAAATGATATTTTAGCTATAATTTAGGGACCAAATTAGTAATTAATTATTTAAACAGAGGGATAATTTGCACGTTTTGAAATGTATAAAGACTAATTTACTTATTTATTCAGTAGATGAGTCGAAATACAATCTATCTTAAGTAATAGGCTTCCCTGGTACATTTATCAAAAAAGAATCTAATAGTAATGAAGATAACATTCATGGGCTGGACAACTTAAGGCCTAAATAAATGATACTAAATTATATATCTTGAGTTTGGACTTCTTTGTGATGTGGTCATGGAAGATGTTTAATCCAAAACAACATGAGCTATCTTGTCTATAACCCAAAACAGTTGACTTGGAGACAGCACAAAGCACTATCTGCTTGTATTCTTATGGATATTCTAGTTCTTTTCTTACCTCTTTTGCGCCCCTTTTCCTCCCTTTTTTGCACTTTCCTAACCTTGATTCATGGATGTTGTTGTTGTGATGGCCGTCATCGTCATAATCTAACTCACCCGTTTGTGGCTGTATTCACAGCTGGGATACCAATAAGTTCTGCTGCCATAGTTGTATATATAGATAACAATTTCATGTTAGTATTTCTGATAAAATATTCGATACGTTTGTTGGAAATGAAGAAAATGTTAAGCCTGAGGTAGTGACTCTTACTATCAAACATGTCATATTGTTGACCAAAAGCATCCAGACTTGTTCCCAACTGTTGACCTGTGACGTGATCACCATGCATGAGGCTAGGCTAGGGTGTCAATTGCAACGCGATTTTACTGTCAAATTTCATGTAACGGGAAACAGCAAAGAAGTTTCTCACTTTTTGGAACTTTGTACTCTCTGTCTTTAGGATACCTCGAAAAGGCAAAAACAGCACTGCCTCTTCCTTTATGCTTGTTTGGTTATAGCCCTTCAAAATCACCATTTTTCGGCACAAATGAACAATGTTAGAATAGATTTTGTTATTCGCTTATTTTTGCGGCATCTTCAACACGAGCTTAGGCAACAAGCTAAACCAGACAGCTTTCTTTTTTTTTCTTGCAAATTGATTTTGTGCAGATCCTGATGGAAGGGAAAAAAAATCTTTGTCACTTTCACATATATGGTTATGCCGATGAATGATCAGTGCAAAAAACGCGTGATAAATTAGTAACTAGCTAATAATCCACATATAGAAAATCTACATACCAAATAGTATACGACATAATAATCTCAACTTGGAAACTATATACGTTATCTTTTACAACTGTTAATCGAATCCGATTATTCCTGAAAAATGTGAACTCCCGATCAATAGATCATAACATGAGGTTCGAAAACTATGTACCAGAATGGGAAATTCAATGATAAAAGGGTTAAAGACCCTCTACTTAATGTCTAACTGCCTCTTGTCTGTATAAATAAAAACCATAAAACCAATGAAACAGATAGTTTTTTTATTTTATTTTTAAATTAATGGAATCTGAACACCAGCTTGGGAGCATTAATCTAATTACAACGTTTCAGGTACAGAAGCTAAATGGCTGTTATGATGTTTTGAACTTGTACACTTTTTTCCTATCTCTTCAAAAACAAAAAAAAAAGGGTCTATGTATCTGATTGGGAAGTAAGAGAATTTGCCAGGAAAGTTCCTCATAATTACTTGAATTTGAATTCATGAAATGAGATGTTTCACTGTTTGCTTTTGCTTTATAAAAGACCACAAGGCAGTAACCTAGTCATCATGCAAAGTGAGATAGTTGAGATAGGCAGAAGCAAAGTGTAAGAGTGAAAACATGTTGGACTCCGTGGAAGCAAACAACTTTGAGGCATTGCCACTTCTGTCATTGAATCATGTCTCATTGTTGTGTAGATCAGTCTGGGATTCAGTGCGGTTCTACGAAGATGTTTTGGGCTTTGTTTCCATCAAACGCCCTTCTTCTTTCAACTTCAATGGAGCTTGGTAACCTTACTGCTCTACCCTAGTTTAGTAAAATCCAGTGTTGAATGAAACAGGATACTAACTAAACAATTGATGCAGGTTGTATAATTATGGCATTGGGATACACTTAATTGAGAATCCATCTATCGATGATTTCGACACTATCGTTGAACCTCGACCGATTAATCCAAAGGATAATCACATATCCTTCCAGGTATGGCAAAATGAATCCAAGTTGAATCTTTCAGAAACCAAGCAGCACTAACAAGTTTCTGTTTGAAATGGCAGTGTACTGATGTTGGCCTTGTCATGAGGAGGCTGCAAGACATGGGAATGAAGTATGTTACGGCGGTGGTCGAAGACCAAGGGAACAGGGTTGATCAGGTATTCTTCCATGATCCAGATGGTTATATGGTTGAGCTCTGCAACTGTGAGAACATTCCTATCATTCCTCTTTCTTCATGCTCATTCGAGCAAAGGCTAAGCAGTTTCTACAAGTCTGCACCGGCTAAATGCGGATTCATGGAAAACGCCATGATGGAGAGCTTGAGCATGGAAATGTTGAACATTTCATTTTGAATCAGCAGAAGAAAAAGAAAAACTGTGAGCAACTTCCATTTTCTTTTTCTGCTATTATATTCTGCAATTGTTTTCACAAGTCTTACGATGGTGTGCTGTCTTGTTTTTCATGAACAACATGTGTATTTCGTAATGGTTATAGCAGTTAATAAGTATGCGAGATTGAGTTGCAATCCTTGTGTAATATATCTATACCCTATCAGCCTAAATGAGGCTTTTGATGTATAAATGAAAGAAATATGGTTTGCAAAATCTCAGTGTCTTGCCATTTTGTGCCTTGCCCCTCAGCAATGTTACTCATATTCTTATTTATTTTCTTCTTAAATTTTGAATTTAATCCTTATATTTTATTTCCAATTATTTTAGATTTCAAAATTTTGAAATAAAAGATTTTACATTAATGTATTTTAATTTTCGACAAAAAATGATTTATGGCGGTGAAAATGTGGAGCGAGAAGCAGAATGACAAGTATGGAGGTAGGTGGGAGAAATGACATAAAGCCACAACATGAAGCGATATCTGTCAACAAAAGCTGTGTAAATATGGTACAGAAAACTGAATAAAGAAGGTGTTTTGATGGAAGATGCAACTCATTGAGCTTCCGCCAGTTGTGCTGAGATTGCTTCCTCACTCAGTTTTTTTCTTGGTTTCTCAAGAATAATATGCAATCCCCGCTAAAGTAGATACATAATCAGCTACTTATTAAAATTGAGAATATTATTTCTTAAAATATTTTTAAAAAATATTTATGTATTTTTAAAAATTTCTTTAAATTTTTAGAATTAAGATCAAATTGACAACATTTGTAAATTTTGAGAGTTAATTTTAAAAAAAAATGATTAAATCAATATAATATATAAAAGTTAATGGTTAAATTTATTATTATATCGATTTTTTTAACTGTCACATTAGCATGTGGTTTGTGATTTTAACAAATGATAAAATTATAATTGTAATTATAATTAAAATACAGTTAAAGGATTTGAACATTTTTTTTCTTGATTTACTTTAATTCATTTGGTTTAAGTTTTACAATTTTAAGGGTAAATTATACAAATAGTTATTATGCCCACATTCCTCTTTTGGCCTCTCAAGTTTAAAAATATTCAATTTAAGCATTAATACTTGAATTAGTTCCTGTTTTGGTCACCCGCAATTAAATTAATAATAGAAAGTCTTTTTCTAATTGATATAATAACACATTTAGTCCTCAATTCTTTATTCTACCAATTTAATCCTAATTCTAAATAATTCAATAAATTTAACCCTTCATATTTACAAATTCTATCAATTTGATTTTCAAACTTCCTAACAAAAGCTTTTAGCTTTTAAAACACATGCATTCCACATCTATAAATTTGTAAAAACCCAAAAAGAAGAAAAAACTTCTCTCAACTACCAAGCCTTTTTTGAGCTAATTTCTAATACCAATGAGTTTATCTTGAAACTTTATTTACTTATTTTTTTTCATTAGTTTTATTCTAAATATAATATTTTATAACACTTTGATTGATAAAATTTTGGTTAGAGAAGATGAAAAAAACCTTTAAGAAAGACACTTTAGATTTAATCTTATTGTTAGCAGTATGATATTTCCTTCAACGTACACAAAAATAGTCCTCGAAGTTAGTCTTTGAAATTGGAAATTAAATCCAGAGTTAAAAAATATGGTTTTAAAAAATTTAATTGTTCAATCAATAATTATATAATAAAAAAATTACAAAATTTTAATTTTTTCATAAGAAAAAAATGTGAAAGAATTAATTGAATTTCCTTTTGTTACATTGATAATTATTTTTTTAAAGATTAAGAGATTATTATTATTATTATTAATCTGTTTTCTATTTATTTTTAATTTTTAAATCCATAATAAGCAATATGTATCACTAATAATCTAATTTAGTGTCAAATCATTTATCAAATTAATTAAAAACTAAAATTATGCTAGTTAGAGTGGAAAATTATTTTTTGTCAAATATTAAATTGTTTATATAATTTTATATTTTTAAAATTTGTAATTTCTGTTATCTTTAATGGTGTTTAGTTAATTTTTAACATTACCTTCTTAAAAATATAAACAAAAAGGGTTACTACCAAATTTAACAATTTCAACCATAAATAAAATAATTAATAAATGTGGAATACCTTTGTTCTAAAGGTTGAAAGCTTTGGTTAGGAAGTTTGAAGATCAAATTGATAGAATTTGTAAATGTGAAGGGCTAAATTTATTTAATTATTTAGAATTAAGATCAAATTGATAGAATATGTAAGTATTGAATACTAAATGTGTTATTATACCATTTGGAAAAAGACTTTCCATTATTAATTTAACAACAAATGTCCAAAATAAGAACAAATTCAAACATTAGTTCCTAAATTGAAAAATTTTAAACTTAAGTGACCATAACAAAAATACGAGCATAATTAGATGATCATTCAAATAATCTACCCAAATTTAATAATAATTATATCAAACATGGAAGAAAAATGACTAATAAATTCTTATTAACATCACATTTATATTACATTACTATTGTCATTTCCGAAACCCAAGGATTTGAGACCTAACAACATTGAATACCCATGGGAAGAATGTCATAACACAATCAAAATCCAAAATACCAAATGTCTCCAAAATTTCAAATTTACAAAACTTTAAGTCTCCATAAATTCTGTTTACCACTTGATCGAAATTATAACAATATTTTGTCTAACTAATACATGACTAAATTTGCAATCATCTTATTTGAAAGATCAAAAGGAGGTGTGTAGACAAATAACCAATTATAAAATGTTACGTGTTAAGCCGAAATTATTATGGATAAAAATGATGACATCACATATTACACTATCATTTTTTTTCTAATTAATTTAAATTAATTAAAAGATGAATAATAAAAAATTATACTATCACTATTTAAATTAAATTAATTAAGTGATAATATTAAATGATTATTTTATTTCTGATTAATTAAATTAATATGAGATAAATAATAAATAAAATAATTTAACTTTGAGAATCACTCTAACTTTTTTACACAAGTGATTGACATTGTAAAAAGGGTTATCTCTAAGTCATTCTACACAAGTTTAGAAGTTCATAAATCAAAGGCTAAGGAGAAGATTTTGAAGATGAAAAATTCTTTTCAAAATTGCAAGAAACCTCTAAAGAAGTCAAACAAATTTTGAAGAACACCACATTGGTTTTGAAGAAAACTAATCTTCAATCTTGCTCAACTCATAGAAAAAAGGTAAACTTGTTTTTTCAAGATCACACGTAAAAGGCTTTTGAAGCAAAA
Organism: Gossypium hirsutum; assembly: GCF_007990345.1. NCBI lineage: Eukaryota > Viridiplantae > Streptophyta > Magnoliopsida > Malvales > Malvaceae > Gossypium > Gossypium hirsutum. Next base: position 10,936,580 of record NC_053448.1, read on the forward strand.
TCGTCCATTCAAAATCAAGTCTAGACGACCCTTTGACCAAAGCATTCTTCTATCCGATTGCACCAACATAAATGAGATAAAACTCGTTTTCAAGATCAAGTCCCAATAACCCTTAAAATGAACATCATTCATTCAAGATCAAGTCTCAAAGACTCTTGAATCCTATCAAATCAAATTCTCAAGCAAGCATGTCGTCAAATCCAATTTCAAAATTAAGTCTCGACGACCATTGAAACGACTCACATCCATCTAAGTTATGTCTAGACAAACCTTGGATTGAAACTCTATTAGAGAGAAGAGAGAATTTCTTTGTATTTAAGAAACATCCAAGGATTGTAACTCATAATCTCATAAATACAAGTTCTTTAATTTGCTCCAATTTCTAGATTTTAATTTTTACTCCAAATTTGTGTCTAGGTGCTAAGGTCGAAACGATAAGCTCTTGTGAAACTAAAATTCATAACATATAAGTCAAAATTTTCCATTAGACCTCGTACTTTATGTAAATTTTAGATTTAGTACTTGTACTTTAATTTGATCAATTTTAGTCTCTATACTTTTCAAAATTTCAAATTATAGTCCTAACCCAATGGTAATAGTTAAATATGTTTGGTTAAATTATGTAATTAGTCCTGTATTGTAACAGCACTTACTCGGCCCGGTCACCTGGCTTGAGCTACAGGATGTTACTGTAGTAATCGAAACTGAAAACACATATAGATAATCATGCAATAGTCATTCATATCTCAATAGCAATCATATGATGTTATTTAAATAGAAATCAAGACTAAATCGAGATTACGAAAGCTCTATAAGTGACCCGGGCATGAATTAGAACCAAATTATAAAGATTTAAAATTTTGGAATTTTTGTAACGATGCCGGATAGTGAATCACATCATGACGTCAAACCACTTGATTTTGCGATATCACAAACTGTCGTTCAACGTTGTGACGAGGAAAATTTCACGTCAAGACAAGAACCCTATTTTTGGTAAAATTAAGCCATTTAGTACCTATTTTGTGCCAAGGTATACCATTAGCTCAAATAGTGCATATTTGCATGACTAAAACTGCACAAAATCAACTTAAACACATACCAAAACATCCGTATAACCAACCATAAGATCAACCAAACCATTTCACATAAATTTGACACTCTACTTATAACACCCCTAACCCGTCTCCGTCATCGAATTAGGGTTATGGAGCATTACCATGCAAATCTGAACACTTTAATATCAAAACATATCAATAATTTCATTTAACAACAACCACTTAAAACTAAACAAAACCCTAGCATACATGTATATTTGGGCCTTAAATCGGGCTTTCGAGGCCCTAAAATCAATTAGGGATCCAGGACTAAATCAAAACAAATCAGAATATTTGGGAAAAAGTTGCAAAATTTGAAAACAAGGGTCACACGGCCGTGTAACATATCCCAGACTGTGTAACAATCGAACAAAGGGACACACGACATTGTCCCAGCCTGTGTCTCAAACCATATAACTCATTGAATTGTGTCATACGGTTGTGTGCCAGACCGTATAACTCTTTGACTTGTGACATACGGCCGTGTCACAGGCCGTGTGCTAGGCCGTGTAACACATTGACTTGTTACACAAGTCTATGTCTTAGGCCATGTGAAATTTACATAAAAAATAACAAGTGACATACGATAGTGTAGCCGGGCCGTGTGACTGCCCGTGTCCCAGGTCGTGTGCTCCATAATTTGACCTTAAAAATAAGCCATTTCATGGCCAAAACACACTTAATCAACCGTCCCATTTGTGCATACATTTAAAAAACCTAAACACCTTTCAAACACTTATAAATATACCATTTCAAACATCCTATTTCAGCTAACTAATATGCTATTTAGAGGCACCACATTTATACCAAAACATCATTAACCAAAGTAAAGAAACATAACCACATTTCAAACACAAAACCTAGTTCCTTTAACTACCAAATAACATTAATTTAACCACTCACACTTCAAACATACCAAAAAGAACCATATATTCCACGTATCTAAAAGTGGCTAAAAGACTTAAACTTGTCAAGCATTAAAAGTTCATCAAACAAGACTTAAACTCCATAAGCATATTTGTACCAAAATGATCATTACCACATTCATGAACTACCATTACACAAAATCCTATACATGTCATTTATAACCTTGGCCAAAATAACTCAAAAACTACCGAAATGGTTGTTGGATAGTGTGATAGATCTCCGACAAGCTTCCAACCGTTCGAGCTTCCGATAATCTACGAAACAAAGGAAAGTAACTACGTAAGCAACTAGTGCTTAGTAAGCTCATATAAACTCAAACATAACTTACCATTCTTAAGCACAAATTGTAAAATAAGCAAAACATCATTACCAAGACCATAGGCTTAGTAAAATCCTATACAAGCGCCATCGAACTCACAAGTTAGTAAGTTCATACATGATACATATATGTTCAACAATATCATAAGTAGATTTTCATGTACACATCATTTATCACATTAACCTTTTTATAAAATCATGAACCAATGTCCCATTGTGTACTTACAATGCCATTTCCTTTACTTACCCGTTGAACCATTTAGAATTGCATTGGATACTCGGGAATGCTCACACATAGTGTTCATTTTCATATAACCGTAACCTTTCCTTTTCAATAGTGCTCACTCGAGTTGTGAAATGTGTTTACTCACACGAGTTGTAGGTCGAAATGTTAGCTACACGATGCTGCTCACACGAGCTGTGGAGAATTCGCAAAAAATGCAGGACCTCAGCCATCAGTAGGACATTCAAGACTAGCATCCAAAACATGAAATCCCAAATGACATGTCATTTGTATCCTAAGAATTCCTAAGGTTCAAACAAGACTATTTATCTGTCAATTACTCAAAACATTGATATAGGTATAATCAAGTCCGTTTATTAACACAATATATCAGATAATCAATTTAGCTATCATTAATATGATTATAATTCATACGAACTTACCTCTATAACTATGGTTGCAATAGCCGAATTAAAGTCTAGTCCAAAGCCTTAGCTTTTCCCCAATTTAAGTTTGGTTGTTGTTTATCTTGATCTAAATAGATAACTTCATTCAATTACGTACTCTAATTCAATCAATAATTCATATTAATGTAAAATTACAAAATCCCCTTAATATTTTAACTTTTCACAAATTAGTCTTTCAGCTTGTAACTTGAAATTTAACCATTTTAACCTAAACTCATGTTAACCGATTCTACTAGGTACCTTGAACAACCCATAATTACCAACATTTCATGTAACAGCCTAATTTTTTCAGTGGTATCGAAAACAGTTGTTTCAAGGCCACCAGATTCGGCGAGTAAGTTCATAAATGCTATTATTTAATATTTACAAGTCAAATATGGTTTTCAAAAGGTTTTTGAATTGGTAATTTATGTTTTATAATGATTTATCAGGTTCGAGTGGTAAGATCCTAGGTCAAGTGGTTTTAGAAAGTGAGGTATCGGGACCTCATTTCTATAAACTGAGCCATAAATATTTTTATAAATATTTACAGAGTGTCATTAAGGTGGTATTAAAATTTTATTGAAAATTTTTAACGTTTCTATTGTTAATTAATTAAAAAGGACTAAATTGAAAAAGGTGCAAAACTTGCTAATTATAATAATTAAGTAATTAAATGGCTTGATTAATAAATAAGGAAGAACTTAAGTAATAAATATACCTAAATTAAAGTGGTGGGATGGCATGTTAAGGTAAAATAATAAAATAAAGAAATTGAATTGCAAAATGGTAATTTTGATGAAATTAAAACAAACAAATTGAAATTCTAAAAGCTTCCTATGCATTTTCTTCTTCAATTTCAGCAAAAACCACCATAGGAGAGGGGGTTTAAGTTGGTTTTTCATTTTTTTGCTTCATGTGAGTTCAATTCTTACCCGTTTCTTATAATTTTTATGTTTTTGAAATTGTTGCAACTAGGTCCAACTAACTCGGACCTTCGTTTTTTATTCTGTTAAAAATTTTAGAAGTTAACATTCATAAATATTAGATTTTTTTATGAATAACATGGATTTGGGGCTTTGATTCTGTTGTATGATGATTTTGTAAAGTGATTTTGTTAAATATTGATTTTAGGATTAAATTGTGAAAATGTCAAAACAGTAGGATTTGATAGTGAATTTTAGGTTTATTAGGGGTTGTATGAGGGCCTAGAATATTTGGATAGATTATTGATTGAGAAAATTAGTTAATTTGATAGATTAACTAATTAAGGGATTAAATTGCAAAAGTTGTAAAAGTTTGGGGTAATTGTGTAAATTTGAAAAATAAAACAGTATTAATCATAAAATGAATTGGAAATGAACTATATGGTAATAAATGAGTAATTTTATATTCTAGATCAAGATCCCGTAGATACTTGTGAAAAAGGAGAAATAGCGAAATAATCTTTGAACTTTTGCAATTACTACAATTCAGTCCATGTAAGTTCGTACGGTTAAAAATTTAACATTTGTATAAATTGATGATTCGTATTATATATATTCTATGGTTGGAAATAATTTATTATTTGAACTATAATATTGAATTGGATATTCGGTTTGAGTTGAACGCGGGATTTGAGTACATTTGTGATTTGGTGTATAACAAGGGTATGGAGTGGAGATGGTATTGGAAGGAGATATCGGCATTTTACCTAAGTAAACTGGGGTTCAACATTTGTTGCGAATTCTCGTGTTTTACTTTCTGTTTGGCATGATTAGGTGGATCAGCTCTTATGAGCTTCTGTTCAGCTCTTACGAGCTTCTATTCAACTTTCGAGCTTCTATTGGCGTGTTTGGAACGACCAAATCTTACGAGCTTCTGTTGACAATGAACTCTTACCCATAAGTCATTCTTCGAATGGAAAAATCTCAGTAAGGTGATTTATTTAATGAATTTGAAAGACATGTTATTCATTTATTTTGTATTTATTTGAATACAGAAGTATTTATTGATTGAAGTTGTAAATGACAGGGAGTTGTCATGGATGATTTTTATTACTTAATTTATTATAGTTAGTTCGGTAAGATTTTTGTTTAAATCGTCGAACTTACTAAGCTTCATTAAGCTTATTTGTGTTGTTTAATGTCATTGTAGATTTTCAGAAGGTTGGACGATCGGATCAGCACTCAAGTCACACTATCCAAATTATCTCGATAGTTTTTGAAAGTTAATACGGTTTTTATAGCATGTATAGGCTTTTGTACGGTCTTGGTCAAAGTTTGGCTTATATAAATATTATGAATAATATTTTGTTTATATAACCAACTTACATATTGGTATGAGAATAAGGTATAATTGTGATGTTAGTATGAGTGATATATGTATGTATGTATTTAAATTGTAGTGAACTTTGGTAACTTTGTTAGGTAAATTAATGAGGTAAGTTTGGATACTTGGTTGACATATTTTTAAGTTGTCATTTGAGGTGTTTAAGAACATATTGGTTGTATGTGGTGATAATACATGTTTAAGACTTGATTTTAGCTTGTTTTTAATGTCTTATTATGACTTGTTGATGTGCAATTTGTTGAGTCTAGGTTGGTATCAGTTTGAGTGAGATATGTGGCTTGAAAAATGACCTATTTTCGTTCACACGGGCAGAGACACAGGCGTGTGTCTCAGTTGTGTGTGACACACGGCTGTGCGTCCCCTATATCTTCTTAAGAATGCAAGTCAGTATGCTCACATGGCCTACCACACGGGCGTGTGACCTGGCCGTGTGACCCAAGTCAGAGAGTTACAAAGGCATAGAAGCGGGCTGAGACACGACCGTGTGTCCTTATTTCGAATGCCTACATGGCCTGAGACACGAGCATGTCTCTTGACCATGTGAGTCACACGACTTGGGCACACGGCCGTGTGACCCCTGAAGCTTTGAAACTTTTCTACTTTTTTAGAAAAATTCTCTGAGTTTCTGATTTAGTCCTGACTTGTTTCTAATGCGTATTTTGGGCCTTGAAGGCTCATATAAGGGACAGTAAATATGATTTTTATTGGTTTTATTATGAATATTGATAAGTAATGAAACGTTTGAAATTTCTGTCTGATTGATCCGTAAATCCTGATAATGCTCTGTAACCCTATTCTGGCGACTGATACGGGTTAGGGGTGTTACATTTATTGGTATCAGAGCCATGATTTATTCAATTCTCAGACTGAACGTAGCGTGTAAAATGTCTAGAACTACCTGCGATATAAATCTGTGATAGTGTGATGTGTATGATCCGATCTAACCTTCGTTTTCTTATAGATTGTAAAGATGTCAGACGGATCTGATTGTGTTGACAATGATGAGGTTAACAGTAAAGTACCGACTTCTGAACATGGGACGAGTAGTAATGTCCTGATTCCTCTAGCTCAGGAACATGAACTTAAAAATATGTTCTTTGGGTATATGAACCAGTGGTTCAGTGAGTTTATGGAAGAAAAAAATCTGGCTCAACAACCTCCACCCCCTATTGTACCACCTGTTGTACCTCTGGTTGCACCTCCACCTCCTCCAGTGATTGAACCTAATAGACGTACTCCAATTGAGAAACTTAGAAAGTGTGGTGCTGAAGAATTTCGAGGTAGATCAGAAGATAATCCGGTTAAAGTTGAGTACTGGCTTCAAAATATATTACGGGTTTTCGAAGAAATGGCTTGATCTTCTAATGACATTCTTAGATGTGCTTTTTCGTTATTAAAAGAGGAAGCATATAGTTGGTGGTCGAGGATAGTAGTTGTGGTACCAAAGAAGAAAATTTCCTAGAAATTTTTTCAGACCTAGTTTAAAAAGAAATATGTTGGGAAAATGTATTTGGACAAGAAAAAGAGAGAGTTTCTTGAGTTACGTCAGGGAAATAGATCTGTAGTTGAATATGAAAGGGAATTTGTATATCTCAGTAAATATGAACGAGAAATTGTACCTACTGAAGAACAAATGTGTATTTGATTTGAAGATGGTCTGAATGATGAAATGCGAATAATGATTGGAGGTAATGGAATATGAGAATTTGTTGTCTTGTCCGATCGTGCACAAAAAATGAAAGCAGTGTACAACTATAAGATACAACGGGATAGACAGATTCGAGAATTTCACAAGAGAGGTTCTTCCAAGTCAGTTTTGACATCACCAGCGAAAAAGACAAAAGATGATTTTAGCCGAGCTACCTCAATGTCTGAACATTCAAATAAAAACAAGACGATTCAAAATGATTTCAAAGTATCTACTAAACAAACTAATAGTGTGGGTAGTGTACAAAATACTTTGAAGCTTAAGTGTAGATATTGCAGAAATATCACCTTGGCGAGTGTAGAAGTAAAACAGGAGCTTGTTATAAATGTGGATCAAATGATCATTTTATTTGTAATTGTCCTAAATTGCCAAAAGAGGATGAAGATCAGAAAGAAAAGTAAATGTCTACCTCTCAGAAAAGTTGACGTTCGGGGTCAGAAAAGTGCTACCGGGACTACTCGTTTGGGAATGAAAGACACTGTCGTTCGGTCAGAGGCTAAAGTATCTGCTCGCACCTACGCCATTTGAGCTAGAGAGGAAACTATTGCTCCAGACGTTATTGTTGGTATATTCTATCTCTTTAATGTTACTGTATATGTATTGATTGACCCTAGGTCAACATATTCTTATATTTGCACTACATTAGTAACGGAAAAGAAGTTACATGTTGAATATACTGATTATGATATTCAAGTTACTAATCCACTAGGTCAGAGTGTGATAGTTAATTTAGTTTCTCGTAATTGTCCACTGAAAGTTAAGGGTTGTGAATTCCCTACTGATTTGATGTTGTTACCCTTTCGGGGATTTGATGTTATTCTGGGTATAGATTGGTTATATTTGCATGATGTCGTGGTAAACTGTAGACAGAAACGATCGATTTGAAATTTCAGACAGTAGAGATGATTTTAGTTGAGTCTGAGAATCCGAAAGATGTTGTTAGAATTATTTCAGCCTTTTCTGCTCAGAGACTGATACGAAAAGGTAGCGAAACATTTCTAGCATATATCGATGATACCCGAGATTTAGAATCAAAGCTAGATTAGTTACCAGTTGTTACTGAGTTCGTTGATGTATTTCTTTAAGAGTTGTTGAGTTTACCTCCTGATCATGAAGTTGAGTTTGTGATTGATTTGATTCTTGCAACTGCACCGATATCAATATCACCGTACTATATGGTACTAGCTGAACTAAAAGAATTGAAAGCACAATTACAAGAGTTATTAGATTGAGGGTTTATTCGGTCGAGCTTGTCTCCTTGGGGTGCACCTGTTTTATTTGTAAAAAAGAAAGACGGTTCTTTGAGATTGTGTATAGACTATAGACAGTTGAACAGAGCCACAATAAAAAATAAATACCCTTTTCCATGTATCGATGATTTGTTTGATCAACTGAAAGGTGACACAGTGTTCTCGAAGATAGATCTCAGATCTGGGTATTATGAACTGAAGGTTAAAGACTGTGATGTGTCAAAGACTTCTTTTAGAACTCGTTATGGTCATTACGAGTTTCTGGTAATGCCATTTGGTTTAACTAATGCCCTTGCTGCTTTTATGGATTTAATGAATCAGATTTTTCAACCTCATTTGGATAGATTTGTTGTTGTGTTTATTGACGATATATTAATCTATTCCAAGACAGAATTCGAGCATGTACAACATTTGAGGATCGTACTACAAACTTTGAGAGAAAAGCAGTTGTACGTAAAATTTAGTAAATGTGAATTTTGGCTTCATGAGGTTGGATTTTTGGGTTACATAATATCAGCTGATGGGATTCAAGTTGATCAGAGTAAAGTTTCTACCGTGATAAATTGGAAAACTTCGAAAAATATTTAAGAAGTGCGAAGTTTTTTGGGCTTAGCAGGTTACTTTCGAAGTTATTAAAAAAAATTTTGATTATTGCTTCACTGATGACCAGATTATTACAGAAAAATGTTGAGTTTGTTTGGTCTGATAAGTGCCAACAGAGTTTTGATCAGCTGAAGAAAATGTTGACGGAAGCTTCATTCTTAACTCAGCTTGAACCTAGAGTAGCGTATGTTGTTTATGGTGATGCGTCTCTCAATGGTTTGGGTTGTGTACTGATGCAATCGAGAAAGGTAGTAGCCTATGCTTCTCGAAAATTAAAGTAGCATGAGAAGAATTATCCTACACATGATATTGAATTAGCCGCGATTATATTCGTTTTGAAGATTTGGAGACATTATTTATTTGGCGAAAAATGTTACATGTTTACAGATCACAAAATTTTAAAGTATTTGATGACTCAGAAAGAATTGAATTTGAGACAAAGGCGATGGTTAGAATTACTAAAAGACTACGATCTGGTTATTAATTACCATCAGAAAAAGGCTAATGTAGTTGCAAATGCACTTAGAAGAAATTCGTCATTGTTTGCACTTCGGGCATTGAACGTTCATTTAACTCCTAATGAAGATGGTTCTGTATTAGCGGAGTTGAGAACGAAACCCCTATTTCTACAATGAATTCAGGAATTGCAAGATGACGATTCGAATTTTGTGTTGAACCGACAAAGGGTTCAGAATAATTTGAGTTCAGAGTACAGTGTTGATGATAATGGTACATTGCATTGTCGCGATAGAATTTGCATTCTGAGTAATTTAGATTTGAAAAATGATATTCTTTTTTAAGCTCACAGTAGTATGTACTATATTCATCTGGATAGCACGAAGATGTATTGTGATTTGAAACAGATGTATTGGTGGCCGGGTATGAAACGAGAAACTTGTGAATTTGTAGCTAAATGTTTGATTTGTTAGTAGGTGAAAGCAAAACATCAGGCACCAACGGATTTACTACAACCTGTTATGATTCTTGAATGGAAGCGGGAACAAGTCATGATGGATTTCGTATCTAGCTTACCTATAGCTCCGAGAAAGAAAGATTCGATCTGGGTGATTGTTGACAGATTCTCTAAATCGGTACATTTTATTCTACTCAGAACATAGTTTACACTTGAGAGATTAGTGAAACTATATGTATCTGAGATTGTGAGGTTACACGGAGTTCCGACATCCATTATTTCAGATCAAAATTTAATATTTACATCGAGATTTTAGAGCAAACTTCATGAGGCTTTGGGCACTAAGCTTAATTTCAGCAAAGCATTTCATTCTCAGACTGACGAGCAATCAGAACGAGTGATTTAGATTCTGGAAGATATGTTGAGATGTTGTATACTCGAATTTGAAGGTAGTTGGGAAAAAGTATCTAACGTTAACTAAATTTGCATATAATAATAGTTATCAATCCAATATAAAAATGGCACCGTTGTATTGGTCTGAGCTGAGTGAATCCAAAATGGTAGGAGTTGATTTGATTCGAGAAACTGAGGATAAAGTTCAGATTATTCGAGATATTTGAAAGCTGCATCTGATCGTCAGAAATCGTATGCGAATCTGGAAAGAAAAGATATAAAATTTGCTGTTGGTGATCAGGTACTCTTAAATGTCTCTCTGTGGAAGAAAGTGTTATTGTTCGGCAAGAAGGGAAAGCTGAGTCTGAGATTTATCGGACCGTATGAAATTGTTGAAAGAATCGGCCCTGTAGCTTATAGATTAGCTTTTCCCTCTGAACTCTATAAAATCCATAATATGTTCAACGTATCGATGCTGAGACAGTATAGATCTGACCCTTCAAATGTGATTCCTCATAGTGAGATTGAGCTACAGTCAGATTTGACGTATTCAGAAGAACCAGTGAGAATTTTAGCTCGGAAAGTCAAATAATTACGGAATAAATGAGCTCCTTTAGTAAAGTATTGTGGCATCGTCACGGTTCTGAAGAAGCTACCTGGGAAACAAAAGAATCAATGAGATTATAATATCAAAATCTATTTTCAGGTAACAATTTGGAGGACATAATTTCCTAAGAGGGAAGAGTTGTAACAGCCCAATTTTTTCAGTGGTGTCGAAAATAGTGGTTTCGAGGCCACCAAATCCGGTGAGTAATTTTATAAATATTATTATTTAATATTTACGAGTCTAATATGGTTTTAAAAATATTTTTGAATTGGTAAATTATGTTTTATAATGATTTATTAGGTTCGAGTGGTAAGAACTTAGGTTAAGTGGTTTTAGAAAGTGAGGTATCCAGACCTCGTTTCTATAAACCGAGTCATAAATATTTTTATAAATATTTACGGAGTGTCATTAAGGTGGTATTATATTTTTGTTGAAAAATTTTAACGTTTCTATAGTTAATTAATTAAAAAGGACTAAATTGAAAAAGATGCAAAACTTGCTAGTTATAATACTTAAGTGATTAAATGACTTGATTAACAAATAAGGAAGGACTTAAGTAATAAATATACCT